>NW_024582602.1:284170-315220 GCF_018398535.1 Haplochromis burtoni
ATTTAGGTCAGTATCGGACCGATACCGATACTTAATATCGGATCGGTCCATCTCTACTTAATACTACATGATATATGATTATATGGCACTTTAGTTAATATAAAGCATAGAATTGAGGCACTTCAAATAATTCCACCCCAACACGCCCTATGAAAGATTGAATTAATGAACACAGAAGTTTAATTAACTAGTCCTGTTGCAAGACATTTTAATAAAAAACATTATAAATCAGCTTAATTTTATAGGCATTGAAGCCATTAAACCCAGTCAAAGAAGTGGTAATATTAATTTTATCAGAAAGAATTGAAGCATTCTGGATATTTCGTGTTTTCGAGTTTACATCCTAGAGCCATGAGTGAGGATTTATTACTGAGTTTCTGTGAACTGTACCTTTTGTGTTTTTATGTTTTTTAACTAGATGTTTTGCTTTGTCTCCCTCTTTTAATGTTCGTGTATTTATATTAACTTTTAATTTTTATCTTTTTTTATTTTTATATTAATTTATTTGCATTTTTCTGTGTAATTTTGAGCATTATTACTATAATACATGTGAGGAAATTTTATTGATGTATTTATTTATTTATTTTCCCCTCCCCCTTTTAATCTTTAATGGTTTAGTCTAGAATCTATTTGGGCTGTGACCTAACCAATTAACCAATTAGCCAATACCACCTCATTAAATATCAATTGGTCAGCTGGTTTCTTTGTGAAGGTGTGATTGGTCCATTTGAATTTTTTTTCTGTTTCCAGACTTTTATTTAAACACAAATTGTTTCACATTTGACAATGACCCTGATGAAGGCCACAAGCCGAAACACGTTGGTCACTTAAAGTTGTTTCTTATTACTTTTAAGTGTTGCTGGAGTCTCCGTGTCGTTCAACTCTTGGATATTGATCAATGATCTTTGATCAGTGGTTGATGATCAATGGTCATGACAAATGTATATTACTGATCAAGAAACTGACCTCACAGCCCATTGTTCACCAGTGGCGCTAGTTTCAGTCATTGTGCAAACATCGTCCTTGTAAGGTTGGGGAAACCTGAAGTCAGCTGAGACGGAAGAAGTCACTTCGTTGAGTGACAAAAAGTTTCTCCTACTGAAAATGCAACGTCCAGATGAACAGAAGCAACTTTTTGGGATGGATGAATGAATCACCTGGATGATTGAGCATGCATCAAGATGAGCAATCGTTAAGGATGTACAGTGTTGTACATCCTGAGAAAGACAGAAAGCACTGGTGAACTCAATGCAAAAAATATGCAATGCTTTTGTTCAACCCTCTGAATTAAAGCTGAAAGGCTGCACTTGAACTGCATTCAAGTGGTTTGATTCGAAGATCATTGTGGTAATGTATAGAACCAAAATTAGAAAAAAATTGTCTTTATCCAAATGTTTATGGGCCTATCTGTACATCTCACTAGTTTTCTTTCTTTCCAGTCTTTGAAATCAGATCAGTTTAACTTAATTTTTTACTCTAAAAACTAAGGTTTAATTAAACCATTGTTAGGATGAAATATTTTCATATATGGTTAAGATGTCCTTTTATACTTTCATATTTTTATAATGCATTTCACTACTTGTTGCCTGTTTCAAGTTCAGGGCCTAATATATATAACCAACAGCATGCCCCTATTAGGGTGAGTTCAAGATTGATTGATTGATTGAGTGATCATACTTTATTCATCCCGAGGGAAATTGGGTTAAGGCTGCCAGCCATGCCAGCGCCATCTTACCCTCCGACCATACATACATTACACAAACATCACATGGGGAAGACAGGGATGTATAACAATGGAAAATGCACCACATGAGGAAAGACGAGGAGAAAAAAGAACTCCCCCCAGACTGAGCTCCAACAGGGAGATCAGTTTGAGAACAGAAAAAAAAAACCTCAGCGCATACAAAAAGCACATGACTGTCAATACACCATAGACACAAGACGTGCAACAGGGGCGGGTAAAGGGTAACAGAGAGCCGGTGTAGACAGCGCATCCGGTCCTGCAGCATGTCTGTGCTGGTCCAGTTGACCGCCATCTTCCCCGGGAGGGCACAAGCATCGAAGGCGTTTGGAAAGGGAGGGGGATGAGTGTGTATCAGTGTATGTGTGTGTCCAGAGTTCAGCTGAGACAGTGTCCTTCGCCCTGCCAGGCTTAGTAAACAGTCTTCCAGCCAACCCAGGTGGCCTTGCATGGGGGAGGAACAGTCTAAACACAGTTGTTATCAGGGTGTTTTTGTTCAGCTCCAGCCTTGAGACCACAGCTGGTGCTGAAGCAGTATCCACATGAAGTGATGGTGGTTTTTACTTTAATGCGAACAACTCATGTGAATTTCAAAGCTGTTCTGACAGTCCAACACTGGTCTCTCAATCTCCCGTTGGAGAGCCGCGAGCTTCTCCATGATCTTATCAAACTTACGCTCTGTGATGTTGTCATTCTTGTGCTCAAAGAGCCGATTCTGAGAACTCACGACCGCAGTGAGCTTCTCCAAGATGTGATCAATTTTCGCTCAGAGGTCTTATTCTGAGTGTTCACGGCAGCTGTAAGCTTCTCCAAGATCTTATCCGTGCTGCGCTCAATGAGCCCATTTTGAGAACTCACCACTCGTCCCATCGATTCAATCCCAGCGGGCAGCCTTGTGGGGTTTTTTGCTTTCCTTAATCTTCGATAAGCCAGCTCCGGTCAGCAAGAACCCTGTTTTCATGGTTCCGAATAGGTAGATATCTTCAGCACTCAGGGTCACCCGAGCCCAGACTTCTCATTGAGAAAAGGGTGTTAATTGCATTTAGGGACCAGTTGATCAAATCCATAATTCCTCTTTAGGTTTTAGAGAACAGACTGAGAGAGAGTGTTCCAGGGAAAGTAATACAAAACACACAAGACTAGACAAGGACATAAGAGGCAAAGCAGGGAAGATAAGGAAGGAGAGGAGAAGAGAAAAGTGCGACCGCCTTTGCCAAGAGCCAAAATTAAAGTGCTGCATGCTTATACAACGCAGTTTCAGACAGGAGAACCTTCCTTGGCATTGGGTGTGATTTGGTGCTATATAAATAAAATTGAATTGAATTGAAAGGATAAGCGGAAGCGAATGGATGGATGGATGAATTGAATTCCATATCACAGCAATCAGCTGCATGTGACACTCACACTGTTCTGTCATGAAACAACATTTCTCAGGAAGTGGACCCCAGATGCAGGACTCAAAACCCTAACCTTTATCAAGGTTGATTGCAGAGTGCAGCAAAGTTCAAGATCCACGAGAACATGGGGCAGAAAACAGAAACTCACAAAGACAGGACACAATTCTGTTAGCTGGAATCAAGAGTTGTTCTTACCAGCTACTTTGTAATAGAATAGAATAATCCTTTAATTGTCCCACAAGGGGAAAACTGGTTGTGACAGCAGCAAAGAAAAAAGCACATATACAAACGAAACAGGACACAGAACAGAAACACACACAATTTTTACAGAAAAAATATTTAAGTCATGTACAATAGTTACAAAAACAGAGTACTGTACATATTAAGATTAAATAGGA
This sequence comes from Haplochromis burtoni, assembly GCF_018398535.1. NCBI lineage: Eukaryota > Metazoa > Chordata > Actinopteri > Cichliformes > Cichlidae > Haplochromis > Haplochromis burtoni. The sequence goes on from NW_024582602.1 coordinate 287,707, forward strand.
GAGGGATCAGCATTTATGTTGTTAAATGTTTTTGCTTGTAAGACTTGAACATTTAACTGTAGGATAGTAGATATTATTGGACAAAGGATGCTAGAACCGGAGCTTCCAAGAAGGAGGATAAGAGGAAGATCACAGAAAAGGATAATGGAGTACATACAGAGGGTCGGTGTGACCGAAGACAGGGTGAGATGGAGGCAGATGATCAACGAGAAGAAGAAGAGTTTAAAGATTTGTCTTTACTTTGAAAAGGCACCATTTCAAACCATCTCCAGCTACCAGCTGTTGAAACTGCTGTTCTTCTTGTGCGTCCATGCATTTGACCACCAGAGGGAGACAACGCAATATATAGTGCACTCAGCCGAATGATTAAATTGAGATGATGTATAAATCTGAGGACCTGCAATTACAGAAATTTGTGTTTATCAGAGAAGTCAGCACGTGAATGTTAAATCATGTAGATTTTACTGTTCTGGGTGGAGGGTCAATGACCATTGCAAGTTTTGTGTTTTTTAGCATGCAACAAAAACTCTATTTTTCTATTAAAATCTATTAAAATCATCGTTCACAGACAACTCTTCTGTGTTGTTTTTCAGAACAATACAATCCCTACACGCTGCAGTTTACAGTTTAGCCACAGACAACAGTCTGTGGCTAAATTACCTGTTTTTACGTGGAAATTTTTGTCTCTTTTCTAATTTGTCATTTTCAAAGGTTGATTTTTATGTGCCTTTAAAAGTTAGTTGGACACAACTTTTTATTATTTGAAAATGGAAGCGACATAATATGCGGTATGGGTGATGAGATCTTTTAAAACTATTAAATTGTGCTGAAAAGTCATGAAAAGGACCTTAAATCCCTACAAACATGCAAATAGTCAGTCATATTTTTAAGTAGGGTACTTATTGAATTATTTATTTATAAACGAGTAGCCGTGTGTTGCAGTCTGTCAGCTTGACGAATATGAGGACCATAGGTCGTATTTGAATATCCCGCCTCGTCACCGACTCCTCCGAGCTTTGCCGAGGCGGGGATTCACACAGCTCTCTTCTCCCGTAGAGTTAGTAGTGTGTTGGGAAGCTGCACAGAAGCTCCGGTCACTGAAAGGTAACTTTTATAAAGCAGCTCTTATACTGCGAATGTTTCATTTTCTCATACGACGCGCAGCAGTGGAGCGTTATCAAAGACTGGAGCGTTTTATTTAGCCCCCCGCCTTTTCCTCTTGGATGTATCGCTTGAAGAACTAGGAACGGACCGCGCAGCTCACCGAAGCCGGGATGAGCGGGACCTCCGCGGGGTCGGCCGCGGTGCCCTGCCGCTTCGCGCACTACTTTGTTATTTGTGGAATAGACACAGAAACGGGGCTTGAACCGGACGAGTTAGCAGGTATGTGGCTTCTTTTCTGTTGTTGAGTTATGAACGTGTTTTAAAGTCAAATGGAACCGCAGCGGTCCCCTCTCGCTTAACACGGTGTTGTTAACTGCAACGATCCATCCACCGCTACGGAGCTCTGGCTTTTTATTGTAAACCATTTAATACATTTATGTGACATATAGTGAGATTTCTGAACACCCTAAAACACAAGTGACACACACACACCTTTACAAATAAGTGGAATGAAACAGTTACTTCAAAGAGTTACTACAGTGCAAATAAGCAGTGTCTATACATTAGAATAGAGATATGCATCATTCCTGTCTGAGCACAGTATATGAGCTGCGGAAACCAGTGTCATTTAAGGTAATAAGCTTTTGAGAAATCAGCAGTAACCTATCTTTTCCGAATCCTATAATCTGATCTGGGCTTCCTGTGCTGTGCTACGTCTCAGAGCTGCTCTGCAGCTTCTGTGTCAGTGTTTCCCAAATTAATCGATTTTGACTTTGATGCTTGTTGTGGCTTAAAATTATACATTTTAAGTAACTTTTACAGCAAAATAAAGCCATGTTTGGATATATTACGCGTTCTTCGCTGGTTTGTTTGTATGAGTTTTAATAGTAAAATAAAAAAGCATAGTTACGTTCAGTACTACCACAGGTGTGGACTAAGATGGGGATTTTGTCTCCACAGCAGAATGTATTTTTGACATGTAATTCCTGCACATAGCTGGCAGGATCCCTGTTGTGTATTCACAGAAATCTTTTTCATCCTGGTGACTGAAGGAGAGCCGACGTCTGCTCTTCAGTGGCACCAACCTCAGTTTCAGCACGTTTGCTTTGTCACCAGATGCATTCACTCACGGGCTCAGTTTGTATTTTCTCCCTCTGTAACAGCCAGAGTGGAGGTTTTTTTTTAATGCACTGTGGAAAGCTTTGCTTTGTGGATCAACAAGAGAGTTGCTTGCTGTATTGCATCACAGTTGAATTGTAACTTTTGCCTCTGGGGCAAAGTTGCGAATCGTAAAGTCAATGTGTTCATGTTGCACACAAGTGACTTGGCTTAAAGCCTGGATGATTAAGTGAAACGAGTGAAGTTAATCTAGAACAAACGAAACTGAACATATACACAGATATATATTAAAATTTTATTGAAAGGGGGAAATAACTTCCCAGCACTGGGTTTCATAAACCAATTGCTTATCCTTGCTTTCCATAAAGACACTGCTTGACTGTGGCCATCTGCTCAGCAGTGATGCTCCTCTGCTGCACTGCTGAGATACAAACTGTAAAGGCATCATTTGTTTAAAAAAACCCTTATAAGTAAGTATTTTAAAAATATACTTAAAACTACTGTGGTGGGAAGCTACAGTTTTATACCAAAGATGCATTATATGCTTCCTATGCTTTAAACTTCATCAAAGGTGATCAGTGGTGAAGTGGCCAGCTTGGTGAGGATTCCCAATGGGCTGTTTAAAAAAGAAAATCACAAGATTAGTTAGTCAGCTCTAAGAGGGAGCCTCTGGATGAGCCTCTGGACCAGCTCAAGAAATCCTTCATCCCAAATCATTGAGCTGGTTCTGCTCAAATAGCGTATCTTTGGCAATTTCATCATACAAAGGCTGAAAGATGATGTAGTATATAGCCTCATCATGTTGTCAAACTATTACCATGAAAAATCCCAGTCGAATAAAATAGCCAGTTGTTTGGGCTCTCAGGCTGTGAAAAGAAGAAATCTTATCAGGAAAAGAATATGGAATCAGTTTTTCTTATAAATGAACTAAATGTTTATGAATACAACGATAGTAAAAAGTGTGAAATAGCTGCTCTGACTGTCTGTAATCAGATCTGCTGCCACGGTCTCTGGTGATCTCCAGTTGTACAAAGGTAATGTTGCAACGATTGATTGTTTGGTTGTTTTTCAAGCTTAGGCAGCATCTCAGCACCCCACTTATTCTTTTGCCCCTGAGTTAGAGGCAGAAACAAACAGAGTGACCCACATTAGGCTGTTTTTGCTTTTGTTAGGCTGCGACTCCCCTCCTCCCAGCTTTTTGTGCGCTACTGTGGCCTTATTTCCGTCTGCTTATTGTTTTACTAAGAGGACCCAACTTCCTGCAGACCTGCCTCAACCTCCTTTTAGAGTTGGCCGTACCTTCTGTCTATTATCATACAAGTGTTTCCCACATGGACTTTGGCGAAAAATAAAGTCCATCTGTGGGTAATTGTATCAGTTTGTATTTTTAATTATATTTTCATTAATTTATACGTCAGAGAAAATAACATCATGCACAATTTATTTCCTCTTGGACAATGCTCACTCTTATTTTTAAAAGTTTCGTTGTTGGTAACCAGCCAATCCTAAGCGTAGTATATCCTAGCTCATTGGCCACTGTGTTGTTGTGGCAATCCTTGATATCATCCACCTGCATCCTTCAAAACGGCTCTTTTGAGTATGTGAATGTAGTCAAACTTATCTTCTGCTCTTGAGCTGAAATCTTCAGAATCAATCAGCTGGTGTGGAACTTTTTCTTAACTGGTTAAATGTCTCCTGTAAGAGGTCACTGTCTCAGCCCGGGCCCACAGCCCATACCACACCACTCAGCCTCAGGGGTATAAATACATCCTGGCTGTCATACAGGCCCTAAAATAGTTTGTGCATTCTAACACCAGATGCATTCTGGGTCAGCAGCATTGTGGAGTTAAAGTGACCAGCCTGAAAAGCTAACTTTGGGGTGAGAGCTGTCACGTGTAGATTTAGATATGAGGTCATGGCTTGCACATCTCTCTTCTGTCTCTCGATGTAAGAAAGGTATGCGCTCTTGGTGGAGGGGAAGCAGCTGGTGGTTTCAGACCCCTGTAGCCTAAATCTTCCAGGTTACGAAAGACACTTTCATAACCTTTCATAACCATTCCTGTTTGCAGGAATGTATCTAAAATGTTTTCATTACCAGTTCAACTGTTGCTCAACTATAAAAAGAATAAACATATATGATGTGATTTCAACTTGCATCTCATGGCAACATTTATGGCAGGTTGTAGTGACAGCGCTGATATGCCTGAGAATCTCATTTTGTAGCAAAAATAACTTTTATCTTATTGGATACAACAGAAACTGACAAAGTTAACTGTGAGAACAGGATTTGCAGTTGAAATAAGGTGATAAATTTGAAATGTATATTATTGCAATACTCAGCATTGCAAAATGTTAAAAATCTCAATAATAATCTCTCATTGTGATAGTGTCATATTGTGAGATGCTGTGTGATCGATCCCTGGGGAGATTTACTTCTCCGGTGGGCCATTCTATACCCATTTATGACTCTTAATATTGTGTTTGCACAGTAACCTCCCTTGCTACCAGCTTGGAAGCTGCCCAGTGCAGGTTTAAATATCATTGAAGCACAGGGGCTTACAGGACAGCCGTGACGTGGGAGTGTCTTTGGGCTGCTGCTGCAGGCCACAATGGGATTTAAACTGCTAAAACTCCCCTCTGGCCTGGACCATCTGTCTGCACCAGAGCAGCCTGAAAGCAGTCAGGACAACGACTGCATCATAATGGCCAACATGACAAGTATGCTAATGACAGGGACTAACAACAGTAACGGACGCGTCTGTTGACTCACGTTAACAATAGCGTGCATGGGTAATGGACAGATTATATGGCACAGACACTTATAATGGCTAATGACTGCTAACATCTCTGCAGTTCTTGTATTGTAAAAATAATGTTGATCTCATTTTAGAATTTTTAACTCCTTTTTCTTTCCGAGTTTTTGGACGGTGACTCCACTTTTGCCACGCTTGCTACAGATCTGAGTCTTTCTGAATGTGGGTTTCTTTCTTCCACGCATCATTACTTCCTTCTCCTCTCTTCTAGCCTCAGTCTCTTTTACTTTGCTGTCCCCCGTTTGTTGCCTCGTGTTCTGTCAGCATGGCCGGCCTGTCGTTAAGCTTTTTAGAGTAATCTGTTTGGACACTTCCTCCAGGCTACACTGAGCACATCTCTGTAATATAACACAGCCAGGCCTAAGCAGTGCCTCCTCTACTCCCCTGCACACACTCAGGCTATTGACTCCACTCTGCTTTCTTCAATCTTTGACCAACAGCATCCTCTCATTATAGAACTTGTCACTAAAGGTGGACTTTTTAATGACTGTGGAGGTTTTTGCCTCACTTGACATGGAGACAAAAGTTTTCTCCTGGCTGAGTTCTGATGCTCCCCAAAAGAACAACAAGCACTTGTATGAATGTGTGTGTAAATGGGTGAATGAGACATGTTGTATAAAGTGCTTTAAATGCTTGAGTAGAAAAGTACGATATCACAACCAGTTCATACCATTCTGATGGTTCCTCCTTCATTTATTGTCACATGCTTTCACCAAACTCGCTCAAGCTGGCGGAAGCTCTGCCTTTGGTTAAAAAGATCTATCCAGAAAAACCAAAAACCTTTGAAGGTGTTGTTTGGTGAACCTGTGGAACATCGAGCTTTCAGGTAGAGTTTTGAAGTGTTTCTCCTCAATCAGATTAGATCCCACTCAGTGATTTAACCATATTTAAATTTTTGGGCCAACATATCATGTCAGATCTCGTATAGATTTCCTGGAATAATAATCTGTTTAATTTTGCTTCACTTAACCAAGTAGCATGAAGACAAACAAATGAAATGATAAAATGAATTCTATGGCGTTGTGAACTATGAAATAATTGTCACCTCTTGACTCTACGCGTGCCACATAGTTGTGTCGGATGTTCAGTGTTGAAGAAGATCCCAGATCTTGCTCACAGATGTTGGATTTAACTTTTAAAAAATGCTGCTGTCTTTTTCTTAGTCCTTTACATTTTAGATTGTTAGTTTTACAGGGATTTTATAATTCTGTGTTAAACTTTGCTATAGTCACATCATAACCACAGACCATTCTGAAATCCTACAATGTGAGGTGCATTTCCCTAGAAATGTAACTGCATGTTGCACTGGACTGCACAGATATAAATGCTGGCAGTGGCATGGGCCATGTGTGTATGCTGTACATAGATTCAGCCTGCAACGTAGGTATAAATGACACTTTACTGTTTGGAGCACCGCTGCATTGATAAAAGGGAAGCAAAGAGTCAAGCAAAGAGTCAGGAGATATGGGGCCCCATCCTGGATGAGAGGCTGCTAATCAAAGTTAAGAGTCAGGGGGTGGTAATGGTCGATCGCCTGCTTGTGGGAGTCAGCGGGGCCTGCCAACCTCAAAGGATGCTGGGAGCTGTTGCCGTAATATCCCTTCACAAACCCCTCTCAGTCTCTTAAACCAAAGTGAGCAGTTGCTCTTGAAAGGCCTGAACAACCATCTCATAGCCCCTCCCTTGAAGTGACCTCTAACCCCAAGCGCCATATGTTCTGTCTCAACATGACCTTAAAGAGACAAAAGAGGCAGTGAAAGCCGAAAAGATTGTTTCTTGTAGATTTCTGCAACAGTTGTAGTTGGACATGACCATGATGAGTCAGCTCCACTGACTTTTTTTTTCTGTTGCTGATTTTGTATAGAGGCTTGAGGTTTTGTTCTTTGATTGCAGCTGTTCAGAGCGGCTGCATTTAATTATGGAATAAACATGCACGCGCCTGAAGAGTTAAAAGGGAAGCTGCAGAGAGAGACTGCAATGGTTGTTGGCAGAAGCACCCATGCATTTACAATTTACATGTGAAATAAATGGAAATTCTCTATGTTCTCCGATAGAACTCAGCATCTTCTTCCTGTATTTACTGTTGTTACTACCTCCCCAGACACTTCGGGCCAATGAGCAGGCTGAACAGTCTCACATGGTTTCTAGCGATGCATTTTGGTTCGCTTGGAGTTCACTTGGGTTTTTCTCTGTGTGGAAACAAACCAAAACCATGGGGAAAAAGCTACAAGTTTACTCATCAACTGATTCACGTGTGTGTGTGTCATCCTATCACTTTTGACAGAAAAATAAGTTAGCAATGAAAGAAAAATCAATAGTCACAATTTAAACAGAAGCTACTGGGAGGAGCTAACTAAAAAAGGCTGAACAGAGTACACTGGAAGCTAAGCTTTGACTAATGAGTCCAAATTAGTTTTCATTGATTTTAAATATAATGCTCCAGCATTATACAGCCAGGGGACATATACAGGCAGTATTGGCTCTGATAAACTTGATCACGGTAACTGCAGAGTGTGGTGTTATGGCAGAGTGCCTGTAAATCTCCTTACATAACTGAGATAGACTGCCCAGTGGTAGCTAAGACCCTTATGACGGATTAGAGCTGCTGCTGACATCACATCACTGTAGCTGTTTTTGTTCATGGATACCAGAAAATGTTGGAAGAATTTATACAAACACCATAAAGCCTGTCATATGAGACAGTCGGGATGTGTAATGAGCTCACAGTGCTCACAGGGACTTTTTTAAAATGCTTTTTAGATAGTAAGTTGTCACTTTTGATTGCTTCTAGGGCTGCCACAAACGATTATTTTGATAGTCGACTAGTCACCGATTATTTATGCGATTAGTCGACTAATCAGATCATCATCCACTGGATGTAAAACTACAGCTTATTGCACCAGCAGCATCTGCTCTTATATAACTATCATTAGCTTACAGCTTTAAGCTTTTAAGGTGCTAACTAAAATAAAGACAAGATGATAGTTTATTCAATTTTAATGAAATTTGCAGATTGTTTCGGTGAAGTTTAATAAACTCCTTCTATCTAAACTATAACAGGACACCGGAGTAAATTCTCCAGCATCTCACACTTCTGATAATCAGCTGTCTGCTTGATGTTTATTCAGCTGTGTAAAAACTATAACTTTAATCTCAGCCAAACCGATTTACTCAGGAACAAATAAAATACTAAAAAAAAAAAAAAAAGCCAAACAACAACATTTTTAATTTATCTAAGTGACTCATATATGTTTAACCTGAGTCGCGAAAGACGGCGGTGGGTTTGAAAACAATTTGCCGGGAGTCCGGTGTTCTCACGGCGCTAGTGACCTAGCCCCCGGCTAGCTATCGAGCTAGTGGGTAACAGACGTCTCCGAAAACGTCGGAGCGCTTTTGAAAATATGTGGTGTTCTGATAAACTGAGCAGATATTTGAGGTTTACACAGCTACATTCTCGCCTGAAAATATGTTAAACGTTTATTTTGTGACCCAGAAAGAATAATAAGAGTAATATTAAAACTAACTAGCTGCCGCCATTGTTGGAAACTAAGCTGGGCCGCGCTATGAATTCTGGGACACAGCTGCTTCTTCTTCTTCGGGGTTTAACGGCAGCTGGCATCCTTGTACATGCAGTGCTGCCATCTTCTGTTTCAGTCCGTTATTACACTCTTAAATCCTGCTATTATTCCTGCGTCTTTTGTGATCTTACAAAGCTTCAAACGACACGTCGACTATTAAATCAGTCGTCGACGATTTTGATAGTCGACGTAATCGTGACTAGTCGACAAATCGTGGCAGCCCTACTTCTGCTCTTATAGAATTATATAATCCTTTCTCAGAAACAAAAACCAGGTTAAAAAAAATCAGGTAATTTTTTTTGTTTTTACATTCATCAGGTTCCAATCAGCCCAAATAGCAAAGAGAAATTAAAAGTGTTTTCTAGGGTGAAAACTGCATCCTCTCATTTGTCAATCCACAGTGTGTGTGTGTGCGTGTGTGTGCGTGTGTGTGTGTGCGTGCGTGTGCGTGCGTGTGTGTGCGTGCGTGTGTGTGTGCGCGTGCGTGTGTGTGCGTGCGTGTGTGTGTGCGCGTGCGTGTGTGTGTGCGCGTGTGTGTCCTGATCCTTTTACAAGCCGAATTGGACTTTGATTTTTCAGAGAATGAGCTCCAACTCATCTACTGACCTCTGGTCTGTGTGATAAGGCTGAATAAACAAAAGCATGACCTCTCTCAGATAAGCAGTTCATGTCATATTCTCTCTCTGTCTATCTTTTCTGTTGTGAAATTTGATCTACCATAACTGGTACCAGTTTGAAATCATTCTTTGACCTTGATATTGTCTGATGAAAAACTACAGCTTCTATCAGCTGTCTCTATTAATCTTAGGATGTTAAATACAGACGATTGGTAAACCCTGCTAATCCCACATTGTTAGCATAAGTACCTTGATGGATTGTCCTATTATTTCACAGCCCACATTAATTCCCCTACAGCCAAAATCTCCTCCATCATCACATCATTGCCTCGTAGTTAAGTGTGTTTCAATCTGTGTGATTGAGCTCGAGCCACATTCAGTCACATACAAATAAAGCCCTCTCTCCCACCCTTAAAGCAACACCAGGTTATGTAATTAGGGTGTTGGTGTACTTGTCAAGGCAGATTAGAGCAACTCAGCTGCTATTTCTGAAAGACTAAAAAATGTTTTGCCTGTTTTATTTCATTTTTAGTTCATTGTTCCAGAAGCTACAGACCCAGATACAAGTATAGTAATCATAGTAAAGCGCTTAGCAGCTAAAGAGCTAAATATTTCGCTCAAGACGTGGTGGATTGCAAAGATCAGAATGAATAATATGAACTTCACTCAAGTGTTTCCATAAAGCAATTTGTTGTATAACCTTCGACTCTCAATGGCTGCAATTAGATCACCCAGACGACATCACAGTTATATCAGGGCTATTTTTTAAGACTTTAAAAACTTGGGCTCCCGCACATAATCAACTGTGTTGTCTTGTTTTGTTTTTTATATTTAGTTTTCTTCTTCAGTTTTAGATTGATATAACTAGGTGCTATGGTGGACGTTCTAAATGTGTTTGTTTGCTTTGTCTAAGCTGCATCTGTGGCACGGAAAGCAGAATATCATGTTGAATCCCTTGTGTACAGATGTTTTTCAGTCATTTCTAAGAGTTTCAACCAGAATGCATATTTGCATTGGGCGCTCCAGTGAGCTGTGTCTCTATGCTCCAGTGTAGTTCGAAGGTTAGTGTCAAGGCAGCACAAAGATAGATATACACTTTACCCACTGAGAGCACACACACACTCTCTCTCACACACCAGCTGTTTTTCACCGGTCTTTTGAACAAACATGTCTTTGTCTGTGTCTGTTGTTATCATGGCTCCATTTTTTCTATAATGTGTTTTCCAGGTAAAGCCTTATTAAGCCTCAGGACGCTCACAGTACTCTAGGTTTAACGGAGCCATTGTGTCATTGTGCTTTGAAGGCTCAGATGGAATTTTCAGTTCAATTTCATTTATACAGCACCAAATCACAACAACAGTGGCCTCAAGGGGCTTTATATTGTAAGGTAGACCCTACAATAATTACAGAGAAAAACCCAACAATCATAACCCCCTATGAGCAAGCACTTTGGCGACAGTGGGAAGGAAAAACTCCCTTTTAACAGGAAGAAACCTCCGGCAGAATCCGGCTGTCACTAAGACCAACATTCCACATAATAGGGCTTTGTTGTGCATGACTAATATGATTGTGGTTCATCTTAAAGATATATGGTTAAACAAATTCCAGATGCTTATGCCTAACTGGGAGAAGCTTTAGATACAGCAGGCTGACCTAATAGCACACTGTTGGAAAAATTGCGCTACATCAATATATATCACAAAGAGACCCAAACCAACAATATCTTAGTCTTTCTCTCGGGACTATCCGATTTATGTTTCGTATTTTTGGGTCAGAGCACCACACCCATTGGTTCTGCTCCCAAGTATGTATCTTTAAAATTGTTTTCATATATGCATTTTTTTAAAAACGTAGTAATTTCTTAGCAAGCAAAACACAACCTCGTTTACTCCTTTCTTGAGAAGTAGTTTTATTGGTGGATAAAAATTAGTTTAGACTAATTAAAGCAATAAAGAAACTAGACACCAGGACGCTCTAGGCTGCAGGTCGATGATCGATTTTGTAATCGTATCACCAGATCTGTGACCATATGTTCTGGACACTCGGGTAAAGAGAGGGGCTGAGCTGTCAACTGATCACCACCTGGTGGTGAGTTGGATCAGGTGGCGGGGGAGGACGCTGGACAGACCCGGTGCACCTAAACGTGAAGTGTGCTGGGAACGTCTAGCAGAGGCCCCAGTCCGTGAGATCTTCAATGCACACCTCCGGCAGAGCTTCAACAGCATTCCGAGGGAGACTGGGGACATTGAGTCCGAATGGACCATGTTCAGCACCTCCATTGCCGAAGCTGCTGCATTGAGCTGCGGCCGCAAGGTGGTCGGTGCCTGTCGTGGTGGTAACCCCTGAACCAAATGGTGGACACCAGAGGTGAAGGGAGCCACCAGGCTGAAGAAGGAGTCCTATCGGGCTTGGTTAGCCTGTGGGACTTCGGAGGCAGCTGAGAGGTACTGACAGGCCAAGCAGAATGTGGCTCGGGCAGTGGCTGAAGAAAAAACTCGGGTGTGGGAGGAGTTCGGTGAGGCCATGGAAAAAGACTTTCGGACTGCCTTGAAGAGATTCTGGCAAACCGTCAGGCGTCTCAGGAGGGGAAAGCGGTGCTCTACCTGCGCTGTGTATAGTGCTGGCGGAGCGCTGTTGACGTCGACTGAGAAAATTGTCGGGCGGTGGAAGGAATACTTCGAGGACCTCCTTAATCCCACTGACACGTCTTCCGAGGGTCTTCTGGGTCACAAAATAAACGTTTAACATATTTTCAGGCCAGAATGTAGCTGTGTAAACTTCAAATATCTGCCCAGTTTATCAAGACACCACATATTTTCAAAAGCGCTCCGACGTTTTCGGAGACGTCTGTTACCCACTAGCTCGATAGCTAGCCGGGGGCTAGGTCACTAGCGCCGTGAGAACACCGGACTCCCGGCAAATCGTTTTCAAACCCACCGCCGTCTTTCGCTACTCAGGTTAAACATATAAGTCACTTAGATAACTTAAAAATGTTATTGTTTGGCTTTTTTTTAGTATTTTATTTGTTCCTGAGTAAATCGGTTTGGCTGAGATTAAAGTTATAGTTTTTACACAGCTGAATAAACGTCAAGCAGACAGCTGATTATCAGAAGTGTGAGATGCTCGAGAATGTACTCCGGTGTCCTGTTATATTATGATTATTATTATTATATTTTTAGTTAGCACATACCTTAAACACTAATAGGCTGTAAGCTAATGATAGTTATATAAGAGGTTCAAGGTTCAAGGTTCTTTATTTGTCACATGCATAGTTATACAAGTATAACACACAGTGAAATGTAGCCTGACACGCTCCTCGACATGTGCAAAAATGGGGGGGGGGGAGTGTAGAGGAAGAACGTTATATATATATATACATACATACATATAGTATATACACTGGGTGAATGTGCAGTAGTAGCAGCAAGCAGGTGAATTCTGTACATTAATATGAATAGACATCTGACTATTTTACAGGATAGACAATATAAACATATTTAAAATTAAAGGAATTGAAATGTACATTGTGCCTTGGTTTAGTGTCTGGAAGAGTCCTGTCTCAGTCAATTATAGATGATGTGAGAGGGCGGGTGTGTGTGTTTAGGGCACGGATGGCTTGGGGATAGAAGCTCCTCTTGAGTCTCTCTGTCCTTGCCCGGAAGATGCGGAACCTTCTACCAGATTGCAGAAGTTGGAACAGTTTGTTGCCAGGATGGGACGGGTCCTTCAGTATCTGCGCTGCTCTAGTCCGGCATCTCCTGGTGTAGGTGTCCTGAAGCGGGGGGAGAGCAATCCTACAGCAGCGTTCTGCTGTACGGATCACTCTCTGGAGAGCTTTTTGGTCCTTCACACAGCTGTTCCCGAACCACGATGTCATGTTCTGTGTGAGGATGCTCTCCACAGCGCCTGTATAGAAGATCCTGAGGATCTTTGGAGAGACCCTGAACTTCCTCAGTTGTCGTAGGTGATACAGGCGCTGCCTAGCCTTTTTGGTCTGGACCTGAATGTGGGCAGCCCATGTCAGGTCTGAGGAGATGTGGACACCAAGATACTTGAAGGACTGCACCCTCTCCACTGGAGCTCCATTGATGATAATGGGCTTGTAGTCTCTGTGCTGACCGCTTCTGAAGTCCACCACCAGCTCCTTGGTCTTGCTGACGTTCAGCTGGAGGTGGTTGTCCTGGCACCACGATGCCAGATTCTTCACTTCATCCATGTAGGCCGCCTCATCGTTGTTGGAGATGGCAGAGCAGATGCTGCTGGTGCAATAAGCTTTACGTTTTACGTTCAATGGATCTGATTAGTCGACTAATCGCAAAAATAATTGGTGACTAGTCAACTACCAAAATAATCGTTTGTGGCAGCCCTATTATGAATGCACAGCGACTGCACTGAGCTGCCGTTTCTCTGGGAACTCCCTCCCCCCTCAGTAACATCATTGTCACCACATCCCTGTGGGTACAGCTGCCATGCTAACAGCTGACTATTGACACACGTACACAAAGAAATGCACAGTTAGGAAGTCGGCTCTCTACCTCGTAGTTTTTGTCCTATGAGATGTAACAGAGCGGCCAGAGCAGTCACTCTTCAGACTGAGTACAGATTGAAGGAGCTTTGCTTCTTACCTCATATATATTGATGTATACATGAAATGGTTTTGTAAACTTTTGCTAAAATGCTTTTTAGTAATGGCTTAATTTGATGGCGTGAAACCACCGTGTGGCGGGGCGTAGTGTGTGGCGCCGGATCAGCTCGTCACGCCTGCCCTGTCTGTACTCGGTCCTGACTGAAGTTGTTGTTGTTGGTGTTGTGTGTGGCTGACAGCTGAAAAGCTGCAGCCGAGAGTTGTAAGAAACGAAAACTGTAATAAAGCGTGCTGAAAAGTGCGAATATGTTGTCGGGTCTGCCATGCTTCATTAAACATGAAGTGATGTGTCACTTCATGTTTAAGGGTAGGCTTATGATTGCTTTTGGCTTTGATGATCAGGCCAGTGATGTGATGTGTTTTAGTCTTGTTTCCTGTTTTGCTTTGTTTTTTGCAACATTGGTTGCAGTGTTTATATCTTCCTTCGTGTTGTTTATTATATCTGTCAGCAATCCTTCATCTTAGGTTATTTTCGGGTTGGGTGTCTGCTAGGTAGTATTTAGTTAGTCCCTTTTTGTGTTCCAGTCTTGTTTCTCTGTTTTCGTGTGTCCATTTCTCCTCTGTCAAGTTGATCCGGTCCCCAAGTTTAGTTGTATTTTACTTCCTGTTTTATTTTGACAGCGATTGTTCTCTGTGTTTTGTGTTACGTATAACTTCCTCCTGATGTTTTATGTTGTGTCCTGGACACTTGGAGTCCCTGCTCTGCCAATGTTTTGGACTAAGGTTTGAGTTCACTGAGTCTGAGTCCTGTATTTGGGTCCTAATTAGTGGTGCAACGGATCAGAAATCTCGCGGTTTGGATCGGATCATGGTTTTAAGTCGCGGATCGGATCAGTTTTTTGGATCAACAAAAAAAGAAAAAAGACAAAAATTTAGCATTTACTTATTTACTTAGTGAAGTATTTTTTGCCTGTTAAAAACATTCAACTCGATACTTATTCCACGAAATTATATAAAAACAAATTATGGTACAATATAGGGCAGTATACGGCTTTGCATCTACCACTCACTTATATTCAATTCAGTTTCATTTATACAGCGTCAAATCACAACAACAGTCGCCACAAGGCGCTTTATATTGTAAGGTAGACCCTACAATAATACATACCGCTCATATCGCACTCCGCTGTGACATAATGAGCGGTCATGTAGCTTTCCGTTGCCCTGGAGGTCCACCCATTTGTAGTTGGGCAACAGAAGATGCCTGGGACAGTTCAGCCATAACTTAAATCTTTTCCTGCTCATACATGCTTGGAACGATCTTGCCACTGAAGTGGACGCGTAGCGTGGCTCAAGCACGTTCATCATACAGCCTCCCGTCTGCAGCTAAACACCCCAGTAGCTTTTGTAATAGCTTTAGCCCGGTCGGACTGGGCAGGAAAGGGATGCTTAAATACCGCATACCCATACACATACTTTTTTTTTTCTTCTTTTTCGAATCTTCGGATCACGTGCGTGCCGAACCGTGGAGTGGGATCGGTTCGGATTACGGATCAACCGTGATCCGTTGCACCACTAGTCCTAATCCACAAGATATGAAGCTGATCCATGACATCATGAGTTTGAATATTTAGGAGGAACAATGCTGTTTTCATCCTGGTCACACTTGCCAAACATTGTAAACTTCTATTTTTCCCTTTACAGCTGCACTGAGAGCTCTGTTCATAGGTTTTGTGGATTTCAGGCACAGCCAAGGGGACAAAGCTGTCTGCTTCAATCATCTTGGGATTATGCTTGTTGCAAACTACATGGTGATGATTTCTAACTCACCTTTGGGTTGCTTGCAGCTCAGTTTGAGATTTCCAGTTACTGAGTTTTTAGTTTAGTTTTGATTACTATTGTGCGCCGAGTTTTGTTATTTCTCTTGTTCTGTTAAGCTGCATACTCACTGAGATCACTTCTAGCTGGCAGATGCCTGTGTGACCTTCTGATATATTAACTAGCAGCTCATGTATCAATCAATGGGATCCACTCACACTGGTGTTCGCTCGAGCTGCTCACCTGAAAGCTTATCCTGGCTCCTGCCCACCTTGTTTCACCACCAGTTATTTTTTACCACATTGCTTTAAAAAAAAAATCCTAATTCTCGTTTGGCAGCTTTGCAAACAAAATTAAACTCCTAATGTGATGTTGTGCCAAATGTAGTTTTGCTTTTCCAAGATGAGGTCTCCTCTTGTTTGTGTGGTTTGTTTATCTGTGTATTTATTCATTTCTATTATTGTTTAAGGAGATGGAGAGAACCATTACTGTAATTTCAGTTATTACAGTATATGTGTAGTATGACAGTGACTAAGCTGACAGGCAGAAAAAGGAAGGGGGGAGAAAATAGGAGAAAACATAATAAAAGGATATCACACAAAAACAAACATAGCGCCTGGAACAGAAAAATGTGAAAATGCCCAGATAACACAAATCCACAATCCTCTTATGGTCTGCTCTCTTGATTGTCCCCAGAGTGCATATTTGTGTTTGTATATAGTTGTAGTTTCCCTGTCAGCGTGTCTGCTAACATGTCCTTGTGTGTTCCCTAGTGATGGACAAAGCAGTGTTTTGTGAAACACTGAAACGTTTGAAGCAGTTGTGCTGGAGTTGCATCGAGTTTCCAGAACAATTGGGCGCCTTTCTCCACAGTGACACCTGCTGGCCACTTTTGCTGTTGTCTCATCTCAACAATAGTGTTCATGAAACGATGACACCCACAGCATTGCACATTGCAAGTCTAAACAATGCTATTTTATTTTAGATCTGACTAACAAGAATTATGATGAAACAAGTTTTCTAGAAATCTCCAAACAAACAAGGAAAGAAAACAGATTGTTAAAGATCACTGTAACAATATGCCTCAGTGCCTCAGGCTTTTTCAGTTGCTGAGTAATTCAGTGCACAACAGATCAATACATAAAATATATTGAGCCAACACTGCTTTGTTTATTGTGACAGACACATAGGTTTCCAGCTGTTTTTGAGATAAGTTCCAAATTACTTCCTTATCTTCAGAAAACAACTGCGGACTTCTTGGGAGTTTGTATCATCAGGTTTGTACACTTTCAAACACAGCTAGTAGCAGATGTGACATTATATTTCTATTAACTAGAAACAACTAGAAACAAAGATCAAATTTCTCTCATATTGCTTCTCTTTAGTGTAGAAATAACATTTAAATCTTTCTCTTGTCTCTTTCTGACAGGATGCATTGATCCAATTTTTCCATGTTTAAAACCATCCCAATATCTTGACTCAAGAATCTGATAGTACATGATGCTATCATGTACTATCAGATGGTAAATAAAATAAATAAGCTGTAAACAAACCAGCTATATTCCAGACTCTGGAGAATCTTTTTTTATCAGGCCTGACTTTCTCCTAAATGAAGATAAATAATAAAATCCTCCTGAAATATAAATAAAAATATATAAATGTGTTGAATTGGTGTTTATTTATTTATTAGCAAAATAACAACAAAACACAGAAGGGCCAAAGATAAATAACATGAAAACTGGTTCACCTCCTCATGATTGTTGGGGTTTTCTTTCTAATATTTAGACTCTTTTGATAGAAGTTTCTTGACGCAACAGTTCTTGTGAACTGGCCACTATGTAAATAAAACAGAATTCAGTTGAACTCTTATGGTTCACCAGTGATGTGGTGGATACCATAACAGACTTGGTAGTAAACTGATGGATGGTTGGTGTGTAGGTCTTCCACCCCTCACAGCCCAACATTTGGCTGTGTGCCGACACAGCTGTGTCATAAGTAAAGAATGCTGAACACAAGCTACTGTGGTGCCTACAGCTTAGCAGAGATAAAGGGACTTGTGGGCTAGCATTTTCCCTTCCAAATCCCACAGCATCCTGACACATTCCTTCTCTCTTTTTGTGTATGTAAATGCTTCCTTCTTCATTGTGCCCGTGAAGGATTTCATCAGTCTCCGAACAAAGGGTGGCTGTAGCTCTGGAGGTAGAGCAGCTCATCTACTAATTGGAAAGTTAGTGCTTTGATCCCTGGATGCTCCAGTCTGCATGCCAGATATCCTTGGAATCCTCGCAAGAGAACCCCAAGCTGCTCTCTGATCCATGGGAGTATGAAAGTGTGTTTATGTTAGATATAAAGAACTTGAAAAATCTGCTGCAGATTGTATAAAGTGGTTTGAGTCCTCAGGTATAGTAGAAAAGCACTATATAAGAACCAATCCATTCACCAATGACAATGAGTTGACCAAGCTATTCCAGAAACCTAATGCTAGCCTGCTTTGCTCATTCCAAAAACACTTTTGATGGGATCATTGTCCTCTAGGAAAACACCACCCAACTATTGAGCTGACGTTAAAGAATTTGGAGGTAGTCCTTCTTCTTCATTATGTACCACTGCCGCTGGCAGCTAAACACCTGCACAATATGACACTACCAACATTATATTGACAGTTGGTAGATTGTTGTTCGGTCTGAAAACCTGGCCTCGCCTCAAACATTTCTCTTTTCATTGTGACAAAACAGTTTAATCTTTGTCTCATTTGACCATAAAACCTCTCTCCAGAAGCCATTTGGCTTGTTGTTGGCAGCTGCAAATATCGATTTTGACACAGAGGCTTTTTTTTTCATGACTGGCACTCTCTCGATGTATGGGGAGAAAAGTCATGATGCTGGTATTCCAGCAGTTTCCGTTCCATGGCAGGCTTGAGCCTTGGTGGTTTCTGAGTCATTTCTGAACACCTTAACCAACTTCCTGTAATCTGGGGGTGAGATTTTGAGTCTCCGTCCAGACGGACAAGTGGTGACGCATCCAAATAACTTGTATTTAAGCACATTTGCTTGAACTGAGCCTAGTCACTGGTACACAAGAGCACTGTAGTACACTGGAGCACTGACAGCTCCAGTAGGTGCTCACTGACACAAGTAAAAAAAAAAAAAAGAAGAACAACTACCTTAGAACCATTGAAATATGTGCTTCTACCAAGGGGGGGTTGGAATGGCCTCACACCCTCCCAAAAGTTGTATTGTCATATCACATGGTACTGCCATGTGTGAGCATGTGATGCTGTTTTTTTTCCACAGTCAAATGTACGATTTTGCAAACTAATTTTTTCAAATTTGATTAAATATCAAATTTAGCATCCCCACCTACAGACCTACACTTTGGCACACTGTACACACAGACTCAGTAGCGCCCCCTGCAGGCCTCATCTTCTAAGCATAACCCATCATGATTAAGAGATTAGAAGTTATTAGCCCGACCTCCTCCCTGCTCCCCTTCCTTTCCCTCTGATACCTCAACAACAATCCCCATTTGTAGTTGTATTGTCGCTAAGGAGATGGACTTGGTGCTGCTCTCACCCAGTCAGTGCCAGTCGCTGGCAGCTGAGCTCAGCACAGCAGGCGCTGGCTCCGTTTAGAGAGAATCTGTGTTCCATGCACATATGAGATGTTTGTGTGGCTGCCAAAATGTAGCAGGTGCTGCTTGTAGAGCACTGGGGTCATGGAATGTGTGAAACGCTGCTGGAGCACATGAACTCTTGTTGACGTGAGAGATGGATGAATCAACCAACAGCTAAAATCAAGTGAGAAAAGAAGCCTTGAATCATAAACGCTGTTATGCACTTTTCCCCCTTTTTTAAAAAAAACATCTAATTGGTACTACACAGCTGCTACTGTTTCAGCTAATTCACTTTAAAAGCCAACTGTTATTACATTTTAATTTTTTATTAGCTAACAATCCAGGATACTTCAGATTCTTTGCTGCATTGGTTGCAGAACTGATGGAATACTTTTTAAAACAAGCACAAAAACACAAAATAACAAATCAAAACTACAAAAGATTTTTTATTAGTGCTGTTCTTGCATTTCTGTAGCAAATGCTAATTAATTAATTGTGTAGCAAGGACTACTTAACTGCCAACACAGCTGATTGAAGCCCTACAAAAACCGATGCGAGCCAGAAGGATGGGCCAGCCTGCCAACCATTGTCAGGGAAACTGGTTGGACAAAGAGTGTTTTCATACCTGCTGTGTTTGGTCCGGTGTGACCTCGGGTACGGACAACAGCCGCACTGAGACCGTGTGGAGAAAGTGGTTCAAAAACCCCAGAGCAGTTAGTTTGTGGTGTGAACGTAATCCAACCAACTTCCAAATGTAAATGTGCGTTACAAGTACCAGAGCCACATAGCTTTATGTTCTCATTACGGGAAGGTGTAACTGTCCAGAGCACAGGACCTTCTTCCTGTATTTAATTTTGTTGTTCGTACCCCAAACACACCTGACCAGTGAGTGGACTGAACATTCTCACGTGGTTTGTAGTGACGCATTTTGGTTCACTTGGATTTTTCTGTGTACTGTGGACAACAAAGCAAACAACAGGAAAAAGCTACAAGTTTGCAAGCGCATCACTTGATTCTGAACTATATGTGTTTGAAAACACCCTAAGAGCCCCAAAATGCTGCTTACAAATGGACAAGAGAAGACAAAGACTCTCTGTGTTTGTCTGAATGAGTTTAGTACGGTTAGAATTGAATTCCATTCCATTTTATCTGCATAGTGCCAAATCAAAGGAACAATTGCCTCAAGGCATTTTACATGGATCTGTGCCCCGGAGAACAGGCTGAAGTCTTGCAACAGGAAGAAGCTAAAGGCTAAACTAAAATCTACTGAGGAACATGTAGTGTTGGCAGAAAAGAACTGTTCCACAGTAGACCTATGGTTAGAGGAAGTTTGATTGAGTTGGGACATATGTGAGCCATCTTTGTGAAAGCCATGTAGTTTTAAAAGGAGGTGTCATAGTTGAGAAATGCTTTCTGCAGCAAGTTCTGCAGCAACGAACTCCGAATCATCCTGTAAATTTTATGATTGGGTAAGAAACAAGGATAAAGCTCCTACTTGAAGCTGTGAAAGAATGAAATTAAATGAAACCCACTACACACTCCAAATTGTGGAGCATCGGTTGTCTTAAATATGATGCCAGGAGCTAATATTCCTTCACAGTATTAATGAATTTCCTCTCCAGCTTCGATGTGCTGTGATAGCTGGTGTAGTGTTGATTCTTCCTGTTCAGATAAAGGAAACAGCTGAGATCTGTCTCAGCTGTGATTGGCTGGAGACTGTTCTGTATCCCCATGATGTATTGTTACGTCTACATATGATAGACTTTGTGTAGAAAGGGGCTAATTTGCATGAGATATTCAGGAGATATCCAGGATATTCAAGATGAATCCTTTTTTATGTATTATGCTGTAGTATGTGACATAAAAGCCCCGAGGTTTAAGAATAGTGACAGGTGCAGCCCAGCTTCCAAATCCATGGGTGCACACCTTTCATGCTGGAGGTGAGATGCTGACAGCCTCTTCATAGTTCGGCACAGAGGAACAAAGCCCATCACTCATGCTCCCTGACTGTGATCACACACACACACACACACACACACACACACACACACACACACACCCCCCACACACACACACACACACACACCACACACACACACCACACACACACACACAGTGGGCCATCTGATTACCTGGTTGCCATGGCAATAGGCTCCATATGCATTATTCATCAGTGTCTGGGGAGAACATGATTATGCTTGTATCTTGTATTTGTGTGTGTGTGTGTGTGTGTGTGTGTGTGTGTTCAGGAACATGTTTTATCTCACTTGTCTATATGTATTCCAGCGATATCTTCCTGGGACCTATTTCACGTAATCAGAGGGACTTTTAAATAATTTGTGTGTCACATAGTATCCTAGCTCTTACACTTTGGGGTTGGAAATCCTTGTGGAAGAGGGAATTGGCTGTTTGTTTGTTGATTAATGAAAATTCGTGTGATACTTGTCAGGAGAAGATGAGATAAAGAAGCATTTAATTGTCCCACAGGGGAATATTCACATTATTCCAGCAGCAAAGTGGACAGAGCAGGAATAAATAGATGCAGCATAACCTAAAATGTACACTATACAAGGTAGAAGAAATATATTTTAAATAAATGTATCTGTATGTATGCACAGTGCTCAGGAACAAGGAACACTCCAAGTCGATTAAACTTGATCTGATCAATAAAACAGATGCACCCACCCCCCTCAGTTCTTTTTACTTTTTCTAATAATATTAATTAAATTATCAATGTTATCAGTTTTGAAGTAAAGGCAGTGAATGGCTTGGTCTTTCACAGTCGTTATGCTAAAATTTAAAAAAATAAAGACTAACTTATACCACACTTTATTCATTTTTCCATGATGCCTTTCTTCTGCAGTGATTAAATTATTTATATGTTTTAGGCGATGTGCTGTTGAACCCCTTTTTATTGGCATGTTCTAAGGTATATTTTATTTTCATCATCTGTACATTACTACTGTATGTTTGGGGGCGCCGGGTCCGTCCAGCGTCCTCCAACTTACCACGAGGTAGTGATCGGCTCACAGCTCAGCTCCTCTCTTCACCCACGTATCCAGAACATGCAGACGTGATAACCTCATAAATCGTTGGAGTTTTTAAATGTTAGGTTTTATGCATGACGAGTCTAGCCAATGTACTGTGTTTGAGTTCCTATGCAACTCTCATCAGTCTCATTAATATATAACCTGGACAATAAAGGTCCAACAACTGATGCTTGTAAAATCTCAGTTTTATTTTTCACAAAAGGGAAAAAACAACAAAAACTGACTAATCATGAGGAGATTTTTTAAAACTCCTTTTTTGCGTTTACGTGTGGACGAGGAATAGAGTTTGTCACGCAACGTCAAAGGTATGTGGCTGTTGTCACGTCACGCTGTGCGCCACGTTATTGTTTACATGAGATGAACTGCAGAATGGCAGATAGAGACAAAATCCTGTTAATCTGACTGTCTGCAGGTTTTACACGCTTACATACACAAACAGTTACTGTCTATTTACAAAGGCAGAGGCGTCACGGGGTGATTATTTTACTGTAGTTGTTTCTTTCCTGTGTAATAATGTTCAACATTGCTGTCAATACATTTTTCAAAAAATGCCTCTCTGTGTGCAAAATGAGTTCAAAAACATAAACAGCTGTGGGATCCTGTTAGTCCGTGATTTGAACCGGGGGAACAAATCGCTGCAGGATCAGCCTGATATTATTTGTATCCCGCTGTAACTTTACTGTGTAAAGAGCTAACGTCTCCAAACTGTCAGGAGCAGTTAGTCATTACAAGAAGTGTTTGTGAACTAAAAATCAAGAATGTGGGATCCTGTTTGTCCGTGATTTGAAGAGCCCAGCGCTGCTCCCGACGAAGGGAAAACCAACCCTGCAGGGAGACCTACCTCGGCACTTGTGCAGGTGAAGCCAAAGGGAAGATGCTTCACCATATTTTCTAGTCTTTGGCTCAGAATGAAGTTGGTTTGGAAACATATTCAGCGATGCTTCATCTCCTGCTTTGCATTTCTGTGGCGCCCCGTGTGCAATGGCTCTGCGCCCCTCTTAGGGGGCGGGCCCCACACTTTGGGAAGCTCTGACTTGGGGGGGTTGACAACAGAGTTATCAGTGGATAATGAAAATGTCTGGTTGGGACTTTGGTCAAAAGTGACTGAGTAAATGAGTGAGTATAATAACTTGTTAGCTAATGACTATACTTGCACTTAGAATGACCAAAGTTGGACTTGATATTTTATTTAGCATGGCCCATAATGAGAGCAAATGAGGTCATCAAGTGTTTGGTTTGGGCTGAGGACTGTTTCCTAGACTTCTTGCAGTCACAAGTGGCTGCTTTGTTTGCAGTTTATGGCTCTCAGTATTCAGTATTCAGGACGGAGCAGAACAACAGTCAGATTAAGCTGAATTAGTTCACAGTCAGGCTTTTAAGTCATAGTCAGAACTGAGGCTTGTTAATCCTCTGCATCAATCTCACAGAGGTGTGTGGTTGACCGACTAATGCAAATGCATCTTTTTGCTGTGTAGTCAGCTGTGGGAAGATTTTTTTATGTTTTTTTAAGAAATCTTGTTATTTTTAGGGCAAAGTTGTTTTTATGAACCTCTGTTCACTATGTAAATATAATCCACATATACACAACCCACTGTATATTACCTTAGCTCTGCAGTTTTAGCACTTTTTAATTGTTGCTGTATTTACTCTGTGTGTCTCTGAACGTTTCTGTATGAAGGGAACCTGGGACATGAGCTGAGGGGAGCGAACAGAAACAAACAGAAAGAGGCACCATGATGTAATAAAGAGATAATGCCAGCAAGCACTGTGTATGTGGTTTTCCTGTCACACGGCAGAAGAGGAACAGTTCACTCCACTTCTTACTACCCAGTGATTGAACTAAGTGACGCCTGATTTTTACAGAATGACTGGAGAGACTTTCGGTTCAGGCCTTGTGATCTCAGCATGCAAAGGGGAAAAGAAAATGCAAAATGATGACGACATGGCTTTTTGTGGACAGGCCACACTTGTAAATAACTATACAATGAAATCTTTTTAGTGGATGTGTGTATGCATTAGCACTAAATCCATGCTTTTTGTGTGTGTGGGGGGGGGGGCTTCTATTGTGGACAGTATTCAACCATCGATGTATTAGAAGAACAATGGAATGCTGTGAGCTATTTCAGTGTAATGTCACAACAATGTCACACAATTAAAACAACTTTTCATTATCATTTACATACATACCTGTAAAGTGTGCAAGCTGCATTCTGTTCATGTCTCTTTCACGTTGCTTCTCTATTTTTGTGGGCGATGTCGCTGGTTTTTAGAGCTTCATTAGAAAGGACCTGTTTCACTGTTTGGTTGCCACACTTTGTACCTAAGGTAGAAGGTTGCACCTTTTTTTAATTTAAAAAAAAAGACTTTACAGTTTGCTTGCTTTGCAACATTTTCTACTAAAAATAACCAAAGACTGACAAAAACAAGAAGTCTATGATCTCGACACAGTATTCACGTGTAGCATTGTTGTTACATTACAATTCTACAAAGAGATAACGTCCTACAGTTGTCATAAAATCCAAACAGTTCATGCTTTGTTTTAAAGATATGATCGATGAAAAGCAGATTACTCTGACTCTATAATCAAAGTTGATCATTAAGGCAACAGTTCAGCACTATAACTTCAGGAAGAAACAGACACAGTAGTAGTACTTGCACATGTGTTGTATCAGTAAAAGCAGACAAGTATCAGAATAGACAGTGACAGAGAAGGAAGCTGCAGCGGTGCACACTAATGCATGTTCTAGAGTTACATAATACTGATGGGGACGTGTAACTGTGCATCTGTGTCACTGATTGGCTGATGCACAGTTACAGATCATGCTCCAGCAGTAAGATCAGATAAGAGTATGGTGTTGTAGAGAGAACAGCAAATGCACATAGCGTGAACTGCAGTCTAGGGCTGCTGGATTATGGCAAAAATGATAATCACGATTATTTTCACTGAAATTGAGATCACGATTATTTGACGATATTTATTTAACAATAACAATGTATTGAATAATGACTTTAAAGATTGTCAAAAAATAATATAAAATAGTGTGCAAATACTGATAACAGTGCAAATGTTTGCAATATAAAAAATAAATGAAAAATGTAAACATCTGTGTTTAGTGAGCTTTGCAGTGTTGCTCTGTGGTGCAGCTACTGTAGCAAAGTTTACACACTGTGTCTACTTGATCCACGTCTGACTGAACCCATAATGTTTCCACACCACTGAAGTTTTTACCTCTTTTCAACCAACAGCAGTCACTCTCCTCTCCAAATAACTTCTGCTCAGCTTTCCGAGCTTCCCTCGGGTCCTCTTAATCAGCGGTCCCCAACCCCCGGGCCTCGGACCGGTACCGGTCCGTGAGTCGTTTGGTACCGGGCCGCGAGAGTTGAGGCTCAGGTGTGAAATGTCTGGTTTTCAGGGTTTTTATCGGTTTTCAGCGTTATTTTGTTATCGTTTTTATCGTTACTCGGTTTTCCTGGGTCTTTTCACGTGTGTTATGAATAAATCTTCTTTTTTTCGGTACCGGTACTAGTTTTATTTTGTTGTATTTATCCGCGACACCTTAAAGGCCGGTCCGTGAAAATATTGTCGGGCATAAACCGGTCCGTGGCGCAAAAAAGGTTGGAGACCGCTGCTCTTAATTGTTGTGACACGTGTTCGAAATGCAGAGAGGTGCGCTCGATTTGCCACACGGAGCAGCGCGAGAGTAAAGCACGAGGGAGGGGCTAATAATCGGCTCAGTCATTTTTAATGATCGTTGAAAGCCCAGATCGTAATCGAGATTAATTGAGCAGCCCTACTTCAGTCTATTGTAGCACGTGAGCAGCTAAAGGTCATTGAAAAGTTTTTAAAATTTTGAATTTAAAACAAAGAAAATGAACAAAATGTTAATTGCACATAGTATGTAAAAACAAACAAACAAGACTGTTTTTGTGTGACTCTCTCATCCACATTCAATCACATCAATCTAACACGCTAACCAAACGGCCTAGTTCAGGGGTGTCCAAACTTCTTGCAAAGAGGGCCAAATTTTATAAAGTGAAGATGCCCGGGGGCCAATGGTTCCTTTTGGCATTTTTTTCCATAACAAAGTTACGTGAAAACGTAATGAAGAACAATTTTAATAGTCATTACCTTTATTTTTGAAATGGAAATGTACCTAAATAAAAGCCACTCAGGCAAGCATGAACAACTCTAAAGACACAATTCTGCCTTTCATTTCTATCTGGAGAGTCAGATAACAGATAACATTGAACAAACACTGTATAGAATACCCTAAATTTCCATGAGTTTGCAATATCGTTGCCTCATGAACATTTTAAACAGGAGTTATAAGTAATGAAAAGTGGTCTCTTATCAATAAAGTAAAAAAAAAAAAGTAAACTTTGCGCTTGACTTTTACAAGATCTTTCCAGACGTTTTTCACATCAGATCTTTCAAATCTTCACAGGAAGATTACACAACTGGGAAGTTCACTTGCCACAAGAAATAAACACACATGTAAATATACACAATATGTACAAACAAACAAACAAAATACATTTTCCTTTTGTGAATTGCATTAGTGTGCTTTATTCTTTTTACTGTTCAGGAACACATGACTAATGCAGGGATGTCACTCCTGCTCTTCTGCATGTTTTAGTTCTGTTTCTGGTTTGCAGTTGAATCAAATAATGGCTCATCAGCACATCTCCTCATTTACAAAATATTTATGACCACATTTTGAGCCCATACCTCATATCTTTATTCTCTTCCCCCTCCTGCCCCCCCCTCTTTCTTAAATAGATAACTATCATATCTGATATCATATCTCACAGTACAATAATATTGAATGGGTTGCATTGTTGTATTTTGTCATGTTTCTCAGGTCTTTGTCTGAATTTCTACGAACATTATTGCTGAGGATTGTCTTATTGCATTGGAGTCACACTGGGTTAAATATGTACACTTGGGTTTTAAGGGGTATTTATTATTTTCTTCTTTTTTTGGGTTGTATGGAAGCCCCAAACGCAATTTCATTGTTCTTGACAATGACAATAAATAAATACTACTACTACCTGTGGCTTCTGTAGCAGAAACTTCATTCCCTGCACAGTCGGGCTCAAAGCAAAATGGCTGAAGAATCAAACAGAAGGATGACGATGTTGACCTCATCCTGAACATCTTAATACAAGTTTTTTTTAATACAGAAAAAAAACAAAACGTTTTTTTTGTTTACACACA
>NW_024582602.1:315245-350124 GCF_018398535.1 Haplochromis burtoni
GTGAAAACACCCTAAGAGCCCCAAATGCTGCTTTGCTACACAATACCAAATGGACAAGAGAAGACAAAGACTCTCTGTTTGTCTGAATGAGTTCAGTACGGTTAGAATTGAATTCCATTCCATTTTATCTGCATAGTGCCAAATCAAAGGAACAATTGCCTCAAGGCATTTTACTGTGCAATGAACAGAGCATGGATCTGTGCCCCGGAGAACAGGCTGAAGTCTTGCAACAGGAAGAAGCTAAAGGCTAAACTAAAATCTACTGAGGAACATGTAGTGTTGGCAGAAAAGAACTGTTCCACAGTAGACCTATGGTTAGAGGAAGTTTGATTGAGTTGGGACATATGTGAGCCATCTTTGTGAAAGCCATGTAGTTTTAAAAGGAGGTGTCATAGTTGAGAAATGCTTTCTGCAGCAAGTTCTGCAGCAACGAACTCCAAATCATCCTGTAAATTTTATGATTGGGTAAGAAACAAGGATAAAGCTCCTACTTGAAGCTGTGAAAGAATGAAATTAAATGAAACCCACTACACACTCCAAATTGTGGAGCATCGGTTGTCTTAAATATGATGCCAGGAGCTAATATTCCTTCACAGTATTAATGAATTTCCTCTCCAGCTTCGATGTGCTGTGATAGCTGGTGTAGTGTTGATTCTTCCTGTTCAGATAAAGGAAACAGCTGAGATCTGTCTCAGCTGTGATTGGCTGGAGACTGTTCTGTATCCCCATGATGCATTGTTACGTCTACATATGATAGACTTTGTGTAGAAAGGGGCTAATTTGCATGAGATATTCAGGAGATATCCAGGATATTCAAGATGAATCCTTTTTTATGTATTATGCTGTAGTATGTGACATAAAAGCCTCGAGGTTTAAGAATAGTGACAGGTGCAGCCCAGCTTCCAAATCCATGGGTGCACACCTTTCATGCTGGAGGTGAGATGCTGACAGCCTCTTCATAGTTCGGCACAGAGGAACAAAGCCCATCACTCATGCTCCCTGACTGTGATCACACACACACACACACACACACCCACAAACACAACACACACACACACACACACACACACACCCCCCACACACACACACACACACACACCACACACACACACCACACACACACACACAGTGGGCCATCTGATTACCTGGTTGCCATGGCAATAGGCTCCATATGCATTATTCATCAGTGTCTGGGGAGAACATGATTATGCTTGTATCTTGTATTTGTGTGTGTGTGTGTGCTGTCTGTGTGGTGTGTGTGTGTGTGTTCAGGAACATGTTTTATCTCACTTGTCTATATGTATTCCAGCGATATCTTCCTGGGACCTATTTCATGTAATCAGAGGGACTTTAATTTGTGTGTCTAATGTTGCTTTGTGTGTCACATAGTATCCTAGCTCTTACACTTTGGGGTTGGAAATCCTTGTGGAAGAGTGAATTGGCTGTTTGTTTGTCGATTAATGAAAATTCGTGTGATACTTGTCAGGAGAAGATGAGATAAAGAAGCATTTAATTGTCCCACAGGGGAATATTCACATTATTCCAGCAGCAAAGTGGACAGAGCAGGAATAAATAGATGCAGCATAACCTAAAATGTACACTATACAAGGTAGAAGAAATATATTTTAAATAAATGTATCTGTATGTATGCACAGTGCTCAGGAACAAGGAACACTCCAAGTCGATTAAACTTGATCTGATCAATAAAACAGATGCCCCCACCCCCCTCAGTTCTTTTTACTTTTTCTAATAATATTAATTAAATTATCAATGTTATCAGTTTTGAAGTAAAGGCAGTGAATGGCTTGGTCTTTCACAGTCGTTATGCTAAAATTTAAAAAAATAAAGACTAACTTATACCACACTTTATTCATTTTTCCATGATGCCTTTCTTCTGCAGTGATTAAATTATTTATATGTTTTAGGCGATGTGCTGTTGAACCCCTTTTTATTGGCATGTTCTAAGGTATATTTTATTTTCATCATCTGTACATTACTACTATATGTTTGGGGGCGCCGGGTCCGTCCAGCGTCCTCCAACTTACCACGAGGTAGTGATCGGCTCACAGCTCAGCTCCTCTCTTCACCCACGTATCCAGAACATGCAGCCATGTGATAACCTCATAAATCGTTGGGGTTTTTAAATGTTAGGTTTTATGCATGACGAGTCTAGCCAATGTACTGTGTTTGAGTTCCTATGCAACTCTCATCAGTATCATTAATATATAACCTGGACAATAAAGGTCCAACAACTGATGCTTGTAAAATCTCAGTTTTATTTTTCACAAAAGGGAAAAAACAACAAACGTGCAAATCACCGTGAGATTTTTTTAAAACTCCTTTTTTGCGTTTACGTGTGGACGAGGAATACAGAGTTCGTCACGCAACGTCAAAGGTATGTGCCTTTTTTCACGTCACGCTGTGCGCCACGTTATTGTTTACATGAGATGAATTGCAGAATGGCAGATAGAGACAAAATACTGTTAATCTGACTGTCTGCAGGTTTTACACGCTTACATACACACAGTTACTGTCTATTTACAAAGGCAGAGGCGTCACGGGGTGATTATTTTACTGTAGTTGTTTCTTTCCTGTGTAATAATATTCAACATTGCTGTCAATACATTTTTCAAAAAATGCCTCTCTGTGCAAAATGAGTTCAAAAACATAAACAGCTGTGGGATCCTGTTTGTCCGTGATTTGAACCGAGGGAACAAATCGTGGCAGGATCAGCCTGATGTTATTTGTATCCCGCTGTAACTTTACTGTATAAAGAGCTAACATCTCCAAAATGTCAGGAGTAGTTAGTCATTACAACAAGTGTTTGTGAACTAAAAATCAAGAATGTGGGATCCTGTTTGTCCGTGATTTGAAGCCCAGCGCTGCTCCCGACAAGGGAAAACCAATCCTGCAGGGAGACCTACCTCGGCACTTGTGCAGGTGAAGCCAAAGGGAAGATTTGCTTCACCATATTTTCTAGTCTTTGGCTCAGAATGAAGTTGGTTTGGAAACATATTCAGCGATGCTTCATCTCCTGCTTTGCGTTTGTGTGGCGCCCCGTGCTAGCAATGGCTCTGCGCCCCTCTTAGGGGGCGGGCCCCACACTTTGGGAAGCTCTGACTTGGGGGGGTTGACAACAGAGTTATCAGTGGATAATGAAAATGTCTGGTTGGGACTTTGGTCAAAAGTGACTGAGTAAATGAGTGAGTATAATAACTTGTTAGCTAATGACTATACTTGCACTTAGAATGACCAAAGTTGGACTTGATATTTTATTTAGCATGGCCCATAATGAGAGCAAATGAGGTCATCAAGTGTTTGGTTTGGGCTGAGGACTGTTTCCTAGACTTCTTGCAGTCACAAGTGGCTGCTTTGTTTGCAGTTTATGGCTCTCAGTATTCAGTATTCAGGACGGAGCAGAACAACAGTCAGATTAAGCTGAATTAGTTCACAGTCAGGCTTTTAAGTCATAGTCAGAACTGAGGCTTGTTAATCCTCTGCATCAATCTCACAGAGGTGTGTGGTTGACCGACTAATGCAAATGCATCTTTTTGCTGTGTAGTCAGCTGTGGGAAGATTTTTTTATGTTTTTTTAAGAAATCTTGTTATTTTTAGGGCAAAGTTGTTTTTATGAACCTCTGTTCACTATGTAAATATAATCCACATATACACAACCCACTGTATATTACCTTAGCTCTGCAGTTTTAGCACTTTTTAATTGTTGCTGTATTTACTCTGTGTGTCTCTGAACGTTTCTGTATGAAGGGAACCTGGGACACGAGCTGAGGGGAGCGAACAGAAACAAACAGAAAGAGGCACCATGATGTAATAAAGAGATAATGGCAGCAAGCACTGTGTATGTGGTTTTCCTGTCACACGGCAGAAGAGGAACAGTTCACTCCACTTCTTACTACCCAGTGATTGAACTAAGTGACGCCTGATTTTTACAGAATGACTGGAGAGACTTTCGGTTCAGGCCTTGTGATCTCAGCATGCAAAGGGGAAAAGAAAATGCAAAATGATGACGACATGGCTTTTTGTGGACAGGCCACACTTGTAAATAACTATACAATGAAATCTTTTTAGTGGATGTGTGTATGCATTAGCACTAAATCCATGCTTTTTGTGTGTGTGGGGGGGGGCTTCTATTGTGGACTCTATTCAACCATCGATGTATTAGAAGAACAATGGAATGCTGTGAGCTATTTCAGTGTAATGTCACAACAATGTCACACAATTAAAACAACTTTTCATTATCATTTACATACATACCTGTAAAGTGTGCAAGCTGCATTCTGTTCATGTCTCTTTCACGTTGCTTCTCTATTTTTGTGGGCGATGTCGCTGGTTTTTAGAGCTTCATTAGAAAGGACCCGTTTCACTGTTTGGTTTGTTGTACCTAAGGTAGAAGGTTGCACCTTTTTTTAATTAAAAAAAAAAAAGACTTTACAGTTTGCTTGCTTTGCAACATTTTCTACTAAAAATAACCAAAGACTGACAAAAACAAGAAGTCTATGATCTCGACACAGTATTCACGTGTAGCATTGTTGTTACATTACAATTCTACAAAGAGATAACGTCCTACAGTTGTCATAAAATCCAAACAGTTCATGCTTTGTTTTAAAGATATGATCGATGAAAAGCAGATTACTCTGACTCTATAATCAAAGTTGATCATTAAGGCAACAGTTCAGCACTATAACTTCAGGAAGAAACAGACACAGTAGTAGTACTTGCACATGTGTTGTATCAGTAAAAGCAGACAAGTATCAGAATAGACAGTGACAGAGAAGGAAGCTGCAGCGGTGCACACTAACGCATGTTCTAGAGTTACATAATACTGATGGGGACGTGTAACTGTGCATCTGTGTCACTGATTGGCTGATGCACAGTTACAGATCATGCTCCAGCAGTAAGATCAGATAAGAGTATGGTGTTGTAGAGAGAACAGCAAATGCACATAGCGTGAACTGCAGTCTAGGGCTGCTCGATTATGGCAAAAATGATAATCACGATTATTTTCACTGAAATTGAGATCTCGATTATTTGACGATATTTATTTAACAATAACAATGTATTGAATAATGACTTTAAAAATAATATAAAATAGTGTGCAAATACTGATAACAGTGCAAATGTTTGCAATATAAAAAATAAATGAAAAATGTAAACATCTATGTTTAGTGAACTTTGCAGTGTTGCTCTGTGGTGCAGCTACTGTAGCAAAGTTTACACACTGTGTCTACTTGATCCACGTCTGACTGAACCCATAATGTTTCCACACCACTGAAGTTTTTACCTCTTTTCAACCAACAGCAGTCACTCTCCTCTCCAAATAACTTCTGCTCAGCTTTCCGAGCTTCCCTCGGGTCCTCTTAATCAGCGGTCCCCAACCCCCGGGCCTCGGACCGGTACCGGTCCGTGAGTCGTTTGGTACCGGGCCGCGAGAGTTGAGGCTCAGGTGTGAAATGTATAGTTTTCAGGGTTTTTATCGGTTTTCAGCGTTATTTTGTTATCGTTTTTATCGTTTACTCGGTTTTCCTGGGTCTTTTCACGTGTGTTATGAATAAATTTTCTTTTTTTTCGGTACCGGTACTAGTTTTATTTTGTTGTATTTATCCGCGACACCTTAAAGGCCGGTCCGTGAAAATATTGTCGGGCATAAACCGGTCCGTGGCGCAAAAAAGGTTGGGACCGCTGCTCTTAATTGTTGTGACACGTGTTCGAAATGCAGAGAGGTGCGCTCGATTTGCCACACGGAGCAGCGCGAGAGTAAAGCACGAGGGAGGGGCTAATAATCGGCTCAGTCATTTTTAATGATCGTTGAAAGCCCAGATCGTAATCGAGATTAATTGAGCAGCCCTACTTCAGTCTATTGTAGCACGTGAGCAGCTAAAGGTCATTGAAAAGTTTTTAAAATTTTGAATTTAAAACAAAGAAAATGAACAAAATGTTAATTGCACATAGTATGTAAAAACAAACAAACAAGACTGTTTTTGTGTGACTCTCTCATCCACATTCAATCACATCAATCTAACACGCTAACCAAACGGCCTAGTTCAGGGGTGTCCAAACTTCTTGCAAAGAGAGCCAAATTTTATAAAGTGAAGATGCCCGGGGGCCAATGGTTCCTTTTGGCATTTTTTTCCATAACAAAGTTACGTGAAAACGTAATGAAGAACAATTTTAATAGTCATTACTTTATTTTTAAAATAGAAATGTACCTAAATAAAAGACACTCAGGCAAGCATTTACAACTCTAAAGACACAATTCCGCCTTTCATTTATATCTGGAGAGTCAGACAACATTGAACAAACTGTATAGAATACCCTAAATTTCCATGAGTTTGCAATATCTTTGCCTAATGAACATTTAAACAGGAGTTATAAGTAATGAAAAGTGGTCTCTTATCAATAAAGTTAAAAAAAAAAGTGAATTTTGCGCTTGACTTTTACAAGATCTTTCCAGACGTTTTTCACATCAGATCTTTCAAATCTTCACAGGAAGATTACACAACTGGGAAGTTCACTTGCCACAAGAAATAAACACACATGTAAATATACACAATATGTACAAACAAACAAACAAAATATATTTTCCTTTTGTGAATTGCATTAGTGTGCTTTATTCTTTTTACTGTTCAGGAACACATGACTAATGCAGGGATGTCACTCCTGCTCTTCTGCATGTTTTAGTTCTGTTTCTGGTTTGCAGTTGAATCAAATAATGGCTCATCACGGACAATAACCATATCCAACTTCTTAATAGCAATGAACTGGTCTGCATTGGTGCATCATATCTTTATTCTCTTCCCCCTCCTGCCCCCCTCTTTCTTAAATAGATAACTATCATATCTGATATCATATCTCACAGTACAATAATATTGAATGGGTTGCATTGTTGTATTTTGTCATGTTTCTCAGGTCTTTGTCTGAATTTCTACGAACATTATTGCTAAGGATTGTCTTATTGCATTGGAGTCACACTGGGTTAAATATGTACACTTGGGTTTTAAGGGGTATTTATTATTTTCTTCTTTTTTGGGTTGTATGGAAGCCCCAAACGCAATTTCATTGTTCTTGACAATGACAATAAATAAATACTACTACTACTACTACTACTATTGTAGATTCTTCCCTGCACAGCCTCCACCAAGCAGAGCAGGTGAGCAGTGAAGGGGGTGAAGGCGAATGTTGTGGAGAATCCATCACTGGAACATCTTAATACAAGTTTTTTAATACAGAAAAAAAAACAAAACGTTATTTTTTTACAACCACTACGCTATCCAGCTGCTTATAGCGTAGTGGTATATCATGTATATATGTATATATATATATATATATATATGTATATATAATATATATATATATATATATATATATTATATTATTATATATATATATATATATGATATATTATATATGTATATAGTCGTATATATATATATTATAATTTTTATTTTTACTTTTTTTTTTTTTATTTTTTTTTATTGAGCGTCAAGAATGTAATTCAAAGATATACGTGTAACAAAGTCACAATGCTCCTTTTTATATATGTACCCCACCCAAAGAACATTGGACACAATCCAGAGAGACAGAAAAATAAATAAAGAAATAAAATAAATTTAAATGAGGTACATCAACATTCACCATATATAAAGATGTGCACTTAAAAGGCAATAGTTTGCACAAAATGAATCACCTTCACAACAATAGGGGTATACGGTAGCTGCCAAGTGAGTATCAGATGGGAATGGTTTTAATTTTCTCTAAATGTTTTAGCAAAGTATCCCAAACGGCAAAGAATCTCTCCTTCGAGCCCTTGAGAGTATACTTTATTTTCTCCAGCTGTATAAATTGTGTCAGGTCACTGAACCACAGAGCCGCTTTGGGTGGCTTTTGTGACTTCCAATGCAACAATGTCCTTCAGCGCGCAAGCAGTGTAGTCAAAGTGATTATGTTTTTGTAGCTTTTCCTTAATGTTCTTTGTCCTCTATCTGTAGCACCAAATATACCCATAACTGAAATAAATTACTGCGACACTTTTTGTAAATCAACAACAACTAACCACGTCTATCGGCGCTACTTCACTCTTAAGAATTCTTGGGAAAAACACTTAAACAGACAGTCACTTTTATACGCTGTCAAATTTACATTACAGATATGAACTGTCATCTGTGTGGTCTCTTCTATGTGAAACTGGTAAAGTTATTTGACTGCAATATAAATATGGTACACTTGCTGCTTCTGTAGTTGTGTTTTGGATATGCTGCTTGGTTTGACTCCAAAGAATGTGTTGCTCACTTGCCCTGAACCTCGAGTTTCACCGACAGCTTCAAAAAGAGGTCACCAACATGAATCTAAGCATTTTAGTTGAATCTCTTGTTTCTGTTTTGTAATGTTCGAGTCCTTATTAGGAAAAAAGTGTCGTTTTACAATGTTACCGCTTCCATTTGAAGCATGTGTGTTGCATCCTTAATGGCATGCTATCATCTATTGTGTCATGTTCATGCTTACCTCATTTTCATGCATTTAATTTGCTTTTCTGTGTCCATTTATTATGACATTGCGCTCTTTTTCTGTGTTTTTTGCTCCATGTCTTGCTGCATGTGGTTCACCTCTAGCTTTGCACCGGTGGCTAGAAGCAGACCGCCAAGGCAGGGATCCAGATACTGCATCTGCAGGTAAAACACACTGCCTGTACTCCTCGATTCTGAGCTTACACTTCACATTATTTTCCTGCAAGCCAGCTTTGTTCTCACTCAACTGCTCTCTAAGTGTGTGTGATGTCAACCCTTTCATATAGTCAGTGGTCCGTAGGTGTGCATGTGCTGTCAAAATAAAAGACGCGCACCAGATAAGAAGTTGCAACGCGCGTTTGCGTACATACGATTTTCTGGAGGAGGACAGACATTTGTTTAGAGCTCTTAAAGATGTCGAAGAAGCTCCTTTACTTTGGTGTTCCTCCACCTCCACAGAAATGTCAGGAGGAGTCCGAACTGCAAAAGAAGCGCGTATTCTTGGAAAAGTGGTTGCAGGAGGTGAGCTGGCTTCAAACAAATGCCAGCGGACCACTTATGTGCACCCCTGCATGTAGTATTAATTTTCAGCAACTTCCTTATGAGGAAAATAAACTGGACTGTTGTATATTAAAATAAATATTTTTAAAAATATATTTAGATAAACTAGGTGTGGGTGATATAGCCTCAAAATTATATGTTTTTAAAAATTGTTAATTTCAGTGATTGCAGGCAGCAGCATTTATTGATGTCATCAATCAGCTATTTTCCAAAGAGCTCACTGATGACAGATGATCTAATTTAAAGTATGAACTGATTACCAAACAGTGCCAGCGGCAGAGTATACGCCGTGACATGGGATAAGTCAAAATAGCCTAGGTTCTGTTTTCCATCGAAATGTTTAAATAAAACTATGACATTACTGCTTAACACTTTAGTTTAACAAAAACAAGAACTAAAGTACCCTTACTGTGTAACTCTTTGGGAGCCTGCACAATATTGTCACATAGGAAATTAGAGAACAAATAAATTATAGAATAAATAAGTAAATTTAAACTAATTAGAAATTTGAAAAAGAATCTTGCTGGTATGT
Source organism: Haplochromis burtoni (assembly GCF_018398535.1). Classification (NCBI taxonomy): domain Eukaryota; kingdom Metazoa; phylum Chordata; class Actinopteri; order Cichliformes; family Cichlidae; genus Haplochromis; species Haplochromis burtoni. Next base: position 324,858 of record NW_024582602.1, read on the forward strand.
TGTATCTTGGGTTAAGTTTTTAACCACTTGTTTAAAGCCCTGCTTTTTCATGCAGTTGCACCAGTAATTTCCATCCAAGCATCTTGTTTCTACCTTTAGTTCAAACAGATTTGTAGCATATTTTGCAAAGTAATGTTCTTTGTTTGCAGTCTGATTTTTTTGAAGCTCCCAAAAAATTACGTGTGAGATGAGATGACACTTGTTTTGTATTATTGTATATGTTCTTCATATAATGCTGTGATCCAAACAGTCCCTTTCACCAGTTTACTACCTTTACTCATGGAATGAAAACTCAGTATAGCAAGTTCCACTTATTATACCAGTTGTTACTTATCAGCAATATTATGCTAACAGCGTTAGCTATAAAACCTGTTTGCATGTTTGAATTGGTCTTTCTGCACATCTGTTCATACTTCACTGTGTTTCCTGAATTATGATGAGTTTCTCTGTGCAATTAAACACATCTGAATAGAACTAAGAAAATGTGTTTATTATGTAAACCATATTCATGATTATGTCCATTAAATCTTTTCACAGTTTTAGTTTTAGGTTAATATTATTTACCAGCTGTAGGGAGTTTAAAGGCCAGCATGAAATTGTCCACATAGCACAGGGCGCATCGTACCACATATTTAGCTTCAAATTAAACTTTTGGCCCTTTTGGGGATAGAGAAATCATGTCAGTCCCTATCTGTTTGTGTTAGGCCAACATTCCTGTGCTTTGTAGATCCCCGTGGATCACCTCACCACCTCCATGTGGATTACAGTCTTCAATCCATTTCATCCTCTTAGCCAGTCGCTGTCTCTCATTTCCTGTCTGCATTCTACAACTGACAATGCTGAATGTAGGTCAGCTTATTTGAACTTGTTATCCAAATCAGTCCCTCTTGTCTTCATGACTAAAGCGGGTTATTGTTTTGGATTTTTTTTTAGTTATTGTGCTTATGCCTGACTTCTCTTCTCTTCTGCCTTAGAGTTGACAGCCTTATAGTAAAGCAGTTATCTCCTGGGGTAGACAGTCAAATGCCTACAGCACAGGTGTCGAGCGCCGGTGTCCTGCAGCTTTTAGACGTGTCCTTGATCCAACACAGCTGATTTAAATGGCTAAATTACCTCCTCAATATGTCCTGAAGTTCTCCAGAGGCCTGGTAATGAACTAATCACTTGATTCAGGTGTGTTGACCCAGGGTGAGATCTAAAACCTGCAGGACATCGGCCCTCGAGGCCTGGAGTTCCCTACCCCTGGTCTATAGGTATGAGAGAGCAGAATGGGCCAGTTTTTTCCAAGTTTCTCTCCTTTGTATATTAGATGTTGCTTTAGTGATTGTTGTAAATGTTATCCCTGATGCACAATAGCGAGTATATTGCAGTACCCATGAGAGCACTCTTAAATGCTTTGGCTTCAGGCTTGATGGTGCCCTTCACCAGATGTGAAGGGCACCATCAAGCAGAAGAAAGAGTCCTATCGGGCTTGGTTAGCTTGTAAGATTAGGAGGCAGCTGGCAGGCTCCTGCAGTCCAAGTGGAACACAGCTCAGGCAATCACTGAAAAAAAACTTGGGTGTAGGAAGACTTTGTTATGGGAAAAGAAAAAGACTTTGATCTGTCTCAAAGCAATTTTGGCAAACAGTCAGGTGACTTGGGAGAGGAAAATGGCGCTCTATTTGCATGGTATGGTGAGCGTGAGGTGCTACTGACCTCAAATGAGGATATAGTCGAGCCCCCTTAATCCAACTGAAATGTCTTCTGTAGAAAAAGCAGAGTCTGGGTGGTCACTAGACAACTTGTTGGTGGTAGGGTCCCTGGGGTGAGGTAGCCATGGTCTTTAAGGCCCTGGATGTTGTAGGGCTGTTTTGGTTGACATGCCTCTGCAGTGTCACCTGGAAACGTGGGGCAGTGCCTCTGGACTGACAGACTGGGATGTTAGGTTCCATCTTTAAGCAGTGAGACTGGAGACAGTGCTCTCAGGTGCAGCCTCAATGGGATGGTCTACATCAGGCTAAAGGAAAGAAGAGTCTGTCTGTTAGTCGAATTAGGATTCAGGCAGAAAAACACAGTTTTCGTCCTGGTCACAGAATGCAGGACCAGCTCTTTATCCTCTTGAGGATATTGAAATGTGTGTGGAAACAAGGTGACCGGTCTACATGTATGTTATGGACTTGGAGAAGACATTCGAGCATGTCCCTCTGAGCATTCTGTCTGAGATGCTTCAGGAGTATAGAGTGTCCGGCCTGTTGCTACGAACCTTTCAGTCCTTTCACAGCTATTGAACTTGGTTCACACTGCGAGTCAGACTCATTCCTGGTGGGTAGTAGACTCCACCTTCTTCTCAAAATTTTTATGGACAGAATTTCTAGACAAAGCCAAGTGAGTATGAAGCAGCATCAGTAAGAATTGGCACCTCCAAGTTTGAGACTATGGTTCAACCAGAAAAGAGTTAAGTGCCCACTCTGGATAAAGGACAAGTTGCTGCCTCAGCTGGTATCTTAGAGTCTTGTTGGGCATTTGACAATGATGACCCCTGGGGACCTCCTGAGTGAGGTGTGCCAGGCATATCCTACTGGGATGAGTAAAAATCACCAGTATTGGTTTGGCTTAGAAGAAAAGGTTTGATTTTGGAGGAAGTGTGGACATACCTGGTGATTGGGGATAGGGAGTAAGGGCTAAGGGCTTCTATTAGAGTAGAGTAACATTGACGCAGAGCTCCTGCCAAGAGCAGTTGAGGTCTCCCAACTGGAAGCAGTGGTAAAAGAGACACTTCTTTTGTTAACTTAATAAAAACAGGGATGTATGCATGTGAAGACTGGGATGCACAGAAGTGCTCACTAATAAACTCCTTTGTTACCCAGGAGGTGTCCAGGCATTGACAAAACAGTGTTCACCTGTCCCTTTAGCCTTTCCCAGTTCAAAGTTATGCCTTCAAAATGAGGAACGAGCCAGCTAGTTTCCAGAGGCTGATGGAGATAACATTGGGTGATCTCAGAGGTTGGACCTGCTTTTTGTACTTGGATGATTTTTTGATCTATTCTCCAACCTGAGAACAGCATTTTTTCATCTTTGGGCTGTATTAGACAAATTAAGGCAGACAAAACTCACTGTTAAGATGAAAAAAGCCAGCTATTAGAAATGGCAGGCTGGTATCACGGGTTTGGTATCTCTCAGATTGCTGAGCCACTGAAGTGAAAAGGACCCAAAGTCCATAGAATGTCAGCATTCCTTTGATGTCTGATATCTCAGGCCATCCCAACCCTGACCTAACCTTTGTGGTGTATACAGATCCCAGTGATGTTGGACTTGGAGTTGTGTTTGTGCAAACAAAGTAGATTATGCAGAGAAATTCTGGCCTATGGCCTGCATTTATTCCACTACAGAAAATGAGTGCTAACTGTAGTGTGGGCATTCAAGAAATGGAGATACCTGATCACTCCTCCTTGGTTTGGGTGTTCAAAACCTAAAAGGGATCTGCACAGTCACTTGCTGGATCCTGTATCTGCAGAAGTTCACCTTTACAGGTGAGTACAGGAAAATATAACACTGCTAAATGCTTTATCCAGAGCCCCTAGTGACCCTGCCAGCAATGGAGTATCCAGGTTGCCAGCACATTATCTGTTAAAGGGGAACCACACAAGCACATTTCATTATCAGATGAGGACATATGGAGAGCCAAGCAGAATGATGCAAAAATACAAAAGATTTACCATGCTAAAATAGATGATGGGAATCTCACTGTGACTGAGGCTACCAAGTTCACCATCCTGGAAGACAAGGCCTACAGAGTCTTACAGCTTCCACACTTACAGCTTCAGGTTTGCATACCAGATTGTCTCTGGGAAACCCTTCTACAGTTGTTAGTTGATGACCCTACATTTGGCCACTTTGGCAGATACAAAGCCTAATAAAGGATGCAAACATTCATAAACTGGCCAGGAATAGGTTTGGATTCGAAAAAGTATGTACAAAAGTCTCATGTCAGCCAGAAACCTGTAAGGTGGCGGGAAAACTGCTACAAAGCCTAGTGACGAGGCCCTGGGAGATGTTTGAAGAATTCCCTTGGATGACTGACTAAACGTTTCTCCCAGTGAAAACGCTACATCCAGATAAACTGAATCAACCTTTTGGGATTTTGATTTCCTTCTTTTGGGTTCTCTTCATGGATTAAAAACCCAAAGTGGGGTATTTTACATTCTATGATGTAGACTTGAATTGACAGAGGATAACCAAAATATAGAGATTTTTTTCTTTGTGAATGAACTGAGTTAACTGGAACTGGGCTCAGCTAGCCAGAATTGAGAACAGTTATTTCTATTTGAGGTTTTTCATATATTGTTTTCCTTTATGAACCACTTGAGTGGTGTTGTTTTTTCTATTATATAGTATTTAATAATCTCTTTGAAAACATCTTTGATTGCATCTTCAGGAAAGCTCACTGCAGAGCTTCCAGGTGCACAAGTGTGAACTTGGTGTTATCTGCTTTGCAGTTCAGTCGCTCACAGAGATATTCTGTCCATTTGGTTTACTGAGCCAGTGCTACTGATTCTGCTAAGCTTTATGTTCTACTTCTGTATCTCATGTCCAACATAATTGGAACTGTGTCAGGACCACTTTTCAAACTAGGATTGATATTTTATTTGGAGTAATGTGTTTGTAAAATCATATGCCTATTTTCTGGAACCTCCCAAAACCTTCTTGCAAATTCTAAAGAGGGGAAAGAACCCATCTCTGCGTTTTCACCTGCATACATGACAAGCACACCAGACAAACATCGAGTTTAGCAGCAATAGCCCTCACAGAACAAAGTAGGCATTAATATAACAGATATGGCATTGCATAAGTCAGAAAAAGCATGGGGAAGCATCCTACAGAGTCACCAGCAAGCAGTATCCTGCTATTTGTGAACAGCACGCCAAACGGGTATTCGTTTAGCTAAAACTGAGGTGGGCTGGCATTGAGCTCAGCTGATCTGGAGCATGACTCTGCAGCTTCAGGCCCAAGTTGTTTGATTTTTTGTTTGTTGATGCATTATTACCTTTTTATTTTCCCTTTCTCATTTGTCCAGGTGAAAACTTTGAGCAGAGTCCCCTGAAGAGGACATTCAAGTCCAAAGTTCTTGCACGTTATCCAGAAAATGTGGAGTGGAACCCATTCGACCAGGATGCTGTTAACATGGTATGTGGACTGTGATTTCTGGAGAAATGATAGGCAGAGGATAAAGGAGGCTATGGATTCTATCAAAAGTACGGCGGGAAGAGCCCAATGGGATCATTTCTAGAGGAAATGGGGCAGATTAGTGGTTTTGGCCAGAGGCAGAGGAAGAAGGTTTTGAGGCTTTGATTTAAAACACAGTTGGGCCTCAAGGAATTGTGGGTAACAAACCAATTAATACAAATCCCCTCCAAAAAGTTTTACATTTAAAGCTGTACTGACAGTGGCAGAGTTATGGTTTTGATTTAGGTCTTTTAAAATCTTGTCAAGAGAAGAGTTCCACACTGCCAAACAGTATTTGGGATAGAGATACCAGACATATATGAACAGATACGAATCACATGTAGATGAAGAAATAATAGATTTTTAAGTTTAGACATCTAGGAAGATCTATAGCAACACAAAAGTTAAAAGGGACAGGCTATGTACTGAATATATAGCTTTACATTCAACCTGTGGCAAAGGTGATGCGCACACATGCAAATATGTGCCTTAAAGGGAGTTTCTACTCTGCAAATAAAATATTTTTAAAGTGCTTTCATATAAATCAGGGGTGCTCAATCCCAGTCCTCGAGAGCTACTGTCCTGCAGCTTTTAGATGCATCCCTACTCCAACACAGCTGAATCAAATGTTTGATTACCTCTTCAGCATGCCATCAAGTTTGGAAAAGGCCTGATAACAAGCCATTCATTTGATTCAGCTGTGTCGGAACAAGGATGCATCTAAAAGCTGCAGGACAGTAGCTCTCGAGGACTGGGATTGAGCACCCCTGATATAAATAAATTACTAAGTAGTGTAATCAGCTGCCTTTTGAGTGAATCTCTCATTTTATATGCAAAAGTAAACTTGAAGATGGCAGTCCCTGCTCTGCTCTGAAGCATAGGTGAGCCCAACGTACTGGGCCGTCAGCTAGTTCTCCACCTGCTGCGAGCAGAAGAAATCCTACCATCTCCAACTGTAGTCCTAGACAGCAGAGATGGACCACATGTGACAGCAGGACAGGAATGAAGGAGACATGACCAGCACAGTGTTCGTGATGGAAACAAAGGCGTGTACTCTCCATGTGGATAAAGAGCACACACCTTGTTTTCCACCTCACCCAGCACCACATCTTTTAAATAATTCAGCCGCGCATCTCTCCTTACATTGACATGGAAACAGTCCATTATGCAGCAGTGCAGCAGCTGAAACCTGATGATGCCATGTCAAGGGCATTTAATGACAGAAATATCATTCTTTCTTTTCCCATGTTTTCTGATCATTACAGCTCTTTAAATCATTATCATTATAGCCTTAAATCTCCTCTTCTACCTACATACCTCCATCATCTCTTCATCTTATTACCGTCTCACCGTCTGTGGAATCTAATCTCCTCCTCTTTAGGTTTCTGCTGGGAGGGAAAATCATATATTTGTAAATGGCAGGGAGGTTTGCCCACTTCTTATGGATATGGTCCTGTCAGTAAAGAGAATAAATACAGCCAAATGAGTATTAGCCCGTGTTCTGCAGGCACAGAAATCGCACACTTTTCAAAACTTTACATTACACTAATATATATACTAGTATACATATATACTAATATACTAGTGTATATATTCCCATTCTTGCTCTTTAAGTTAAACCACATTTTACATACTAGATCTCTGATGTGTTGCAGTCTGTGAGCAGCAGTTTTCCTGTACCATAAACAATAAACCATGCACATAGGTTGAGCTGCTGCTGTCCTCATTTCTTTTTCACATCAGTATTATAAACAGGAAGACATTTAAATTTGGTTGTTTTGTCCTTTAACTGCTACATCGTGGAGCTCATAAGTATATTGGCTCCTACATGAACAGCCACCCTGCACCGGTATCTCCTGTGTTGCTCCTCACTCACGTAGTTAGATGATAGTTACTGCTTCCTGGTTCATTCTGCAGGCTTGTACTGAAGCCTGGTTAATGCTTATTTGAGACAAGACTTGCCAGATGTCATCATTTATATTATTATCTTTCATTGCTGACTGAACTGCTCATTAAGAGCCATGGATAATCCAATCAGGCCTAAATATTTGTTTAGATGCCCGTCAGCACAGAGCACAATAAGGAAGAGAATTCAAAATGTCAACAAATCGTCAAAACAATTATTGTGGATAACAGTTTGTGTGCATGTACACATGCATGGACATGGTGACTTGAGACTTGTCTCCACAGTGTGTCCTTCGTCTCAGCAGCCAAGTAAACCTGATGATGGCAGTAACTGATAGAGTTTGGCTGTGAAAGCAACAAGTGATCAAGTAATCATATGACACGTGATTGCTATAGAGAGTTAGCAAATTTATTTAATAATTAATCTTCTCCTCATTTCTTGAAAATAGTGGATGTGTGGTATAAGACGCCATGAAAGACTTCCTCAGTGCCGTAGTTAACATATTCAGGTATTTTGTTTTGTCACAGCAACAAACAAATCAGTTCAATAAGTACAGATCATTAGAAAGAATCACAGAATACTCCGATGGTCTGTCTCGGCAAAACAGAACCCCAGCTGTAAAAAGGATTAGGGGAGGGCCCCCTGGAGCCTAGACGCCGTTGGTGGAGATGAAGGTGGCTTGAATGGAGCTTGAGTGATGAGATGGGGAGGAGGTGGGTTGCACAAAGACGCAGTGAGAGTACGTGGCATGAATGGAAGTGATGAAGCTCAGATTTAGCCGGCAGCACCTTGGAGCGGACAAATGTGAGGCCATAGATCTTCCTTATTGAACTCATTATAACGATAAAATGGAAAACAAAAGCATAAAACCGCAGAAATTCAAATTTGAGAATGGTCATGCAGAGAATCGCTGCCTTTTTCTTGTAAGATTTTCAGCTGTAGAATTAAATGTAAGCAGCATTTTTACCGGTGTTTGAAAATCCTATGAGATCTGGAAAAGTGAAAGATTATGGACACATAAAAAGATTCCAGCGTGAGTGAATCAGAACTGACGCGATGACTTCTGTTTGCCCTTTCTCTCCGCAGCTCTGTATGCCCAAAGGTTTGTCATTCAGGACACAGGCAGACCAGCGCGAGCCTCAGTTCCACTCCTTCATCATCACCAAGGAGGATGGATCTCGAACATATGGTTTCGTTCACACCTTTTATGAGGAGGTGACCAGCCCACAGATCTGCTCTGCCATGCAGACTCTCTACCAGATGCACAATGCCGAGCAAACAAATGCCGCTTCTTCCTCCTCCTCTTCTTCCTCCAGCATGGACTCACTAGCCAGCAGTTTAGATGATGGTTACTCCCCCACCTCATCATCCTCATCATCTTTATCTCGTGCAGCGGGGAGCTATGACTCGTCACGGGACACGCTCTATGTGTCCAAAGCCTTGTGTCTAATCACGCCTATGCCCTTCATGCACGCCTGCCGGCGCTTCCTTGCACAGATGCACTCTGCTGTTATAGCTGCAACCGCACCCCCCTTGCCACTGGAGAGCTACGTTTACAACATCCTGTACGAGGTGCCGCTGCCTGCTCTGGGGCGTTCACTCAAATTCCACGGCATATACGAACCCATTGTCTGCCAAAGGCCGGGACCAGGAGAGCTTCCCCTGGCCGACTTCCCCCTGGCAGAGGCCTTTTCTCTGCTAGGCGTGGAAAACCTGGTCCAGGTGTTCACCTGCACCTTGCTGGAGATGCAGATTCTGCTGTACTCACAGGGTAAGTACATTCTACACATGCTGTTGGATTTCTGGTGCTACACTTTGAATTGGTTCTGCATACAGAATACAAACAGGCTGTGTCACCTATACCACACATTGTTAGATAGTTCCATTAACCCATTCTCTAAACATGCTTCCAACATGGTTTCAATGGACATTTTAACATGTTATAGGACCTGGAGAGTCATTGATAAGTTAAATGTCCAGTCGTCAGCTTCAGTTTACCTTATTTTAGTAATATCTTATGTTGCCTTATGAACAATTGTTACACTACTGTAACATTATACAGTAGTGGGAAAAATGTTTGCCGCCTTCCTGATTTCCTATTTTTTTCTATGTTAGTAACACTTAAATGTTTCTAAATTTCTAAATGAAAGGTTATTATTATTAAAGGGGAAGAAATCCAACCCTGCACAGCCCTGTGTGGAAAGTGGGAAAATTCAATTCAATTTGATTTATATGGCACCAAATCACAACAACAGTCACCTCAAGGGGCTTTATATTGTAAGGTAGACCCTACAATAATACATGCAGACAACAATCATATGACCACCTATGAGCAAGCACTTTGGCGACAGTGGGAAGGAAAAACTCCCTTTTAACAGGAAGAAACCTCTGGCAGAACCAGGCTCAGGGAGGGGCGGGGCCATCTGCTGCAAGTAGCCAGGACCAGTAGCAAAGGTAACTTTGTGGACTCACGAGACAAAAGTTGAACTTTTTGGAAGGCGTGTGTCACACTGCATAATACAGCGTTTCAGAAAAGGGACATAGCAGCAGTAAAAGATGGTGGTGGGGCTGTTTTGTTGCATCGGGACCTGGAAGACTTGCTGTGGTCCCTAGCTTTTGGTCACTGTAAGATGATGGCACATTTTCATTTTTAATCATTGTTATGTTGCCAGTTTGTGGGTAGCTAACATATGATCAGCATATTTTGGTTTCATTTTCAAAATTGGGACAATTCAGCGTCCTGGGTGCCGGTGGAGTTAAATTATGTTAAAGATGCATCTGTCTTGGCAGTAGTTGGATCTCCACTCCACAGCCATCTGATAATCCGCTGGTCTGGCACACTGTGAGGATATGGGCTCAGATGACAAAACACTTCTGTCTGACTGATTTGTCTTGTTTGAGTCCAATCGCATCAAATGACCCTTTCTAACCATCTACAAGCAATCCTGTATTTCAAGATTGGCGTGGACGGAGCACTAGGTGCTTTAATGATTTATTCACTGATAATAACTTTGCATCTTTTATGAAACTCTCTGAAAATTCACATTTATTCAGCCATCTTCAGATTAGACACTTTCTTCAGTCTTAGATGTCGAACTTTCCTGAGGTACTTTGAAGACGGCAGATATGTTCCTAACTTTGCGTCCAACTCAGAAAGGGTTAATATCTGCTATCTGTCACATGCTGGTGGGCATTAAAGGCCCTTCGATTGTCAGGCATTAAACTGCTTGTGAGCAGGACTTAAGCATGTCTCTGTCTGAGGATATGTGAGATTCAATATTTAAGTTGATAAATTCAACATCCTTCTGTCCCGACCCACTCGCACTGAGATCTGATGTCCTGTCTAAGCCTGGAAAACATCTGTTCTGATTAGCGATACCAGCAAAACATACAAACAGCTGTGAGGGTCCTTGCGGAAATATTTGCAAATCTTCAGGCCCTGAGTTCATCACTGCTCTATGAGCCTGCATGTAGATATTCATTTATTTATTCTTATATATTCTTATTCTATATTATTTTTTCTACATATATATTTCTCTATTTAACTGCCACCTTAACAATAACTAAGTTTAGCTCTGTTCTTTCTTAGAATCTAAGACCTCATTGCAATATGCTTTTTTCCCCCTTTCACAACCTCTGCGATGTTTTCTTTTTTATTGTGCTTGTTATTAATGTGTGTGTGTATTCTGTTTGGTTAACCTTAATAAAAATATATTTGAGAAAAAAATGAAATCAAATTCAATTAATCAACTTCAGAGGTTTCAGTGGATACATTTTTGTCTTCACTCTATTATGCTATGACGTCGTTCCTTACTTTGAGGCCTTTTAGCCACTGGAAGCTATTGTAAGGCTTTCTGTCTGGTTGCCAGAAGTTGTGGATGTCTGTGGAGAAAATTTGTTTCAAACATACTGTTCCTGTTTTCTATACTTTGAAGCGGAGAAGCATTAGAAACTTGTACAGTAAAAACTCAGATGAAAACAGAGAACACTGTAATGAGGCTTTATGTGCATATCACACTCAGATACACAGTGATCAGATTTTCCTGCTTCTAGGATTCCTTTCATTTATTATTGACAGCTGCAGTGAGACGCAGTGTGTGCGTTCCTCACTGTGTTAGAGTATTAGAGCCAAATGCAGAGAATCTAGTGTGTAGACTGAGATCATTATGTGTCCTACATTCCTCAGTCATACTCTTTTGCAGTTTCAGTGCAGCTTCAGCACTCTCTCTGCAGCTTGTTTATCTTCTGTGCATGATGAGTCATGCAAAAAGAAGCTGTTAGCTCATACACCAGACCTTCAACTCCAAATCAAAAAACGCCAGTTTTAAAGGCGGCATTCATAACAAGCATCAGGAACTACCTCTAAGAGGTCCAGGTTCTCTGTAGGCACGTAGAAATCGCTCGTGTAAATAAATGAAGAGGAAAACCCTTTTTTAGTTTATGAGTCACGTTTGATTAAATTTGATAAATGCCGTAAGGAGTTATCTGTCCAGACAGAACAAACTCTGCTGAAAGAGGGACATTTAACTTCTCAACTTTGAGGCAAGCAATTGAAGTGGGCATCAATGAGAGTGACCAAAAACTCGACTCCCTCACTATAGATGTCAAAGTTGTCCCAGTGATCCTTGTCTGTAAAATCTTGTCTGGTTCCATTGTTCTGGCATCTTTACTCTCTGGATCTGATCACGCACCTCACTGTGTATTGTTCTTAGTAAAGAAAAGGTTTTTCAACACATTTTAGTGTGAGCTTGTTAGTAAAGATGATTCTTGTGGCCCTTCCGAGTCACATTTATTCTGCAAAGGAGATTTGCTGCGAGAACATGAGGTTTGCATTTAAAATGTCTGCATTACAAAAAAAATTATATTAAAGTGTCAAATGACATATATGATAAAACATTAATAGCTGCAAAGACGGTGTGCTTAACCGACTGATTTAATGATGTCAGACTTTAACAAGCACTAAAGCTTTTGCTCCAAATTAAAGGCAAATAAAAACCTTTTCATCTGTGCAGTCATGAAGACACTATAACTGTAATCACATTCTTGGCATATGTCAACGTGATTTCCTTGTTTCAGCATGTTCTGAGGTTACCGTCAAAGTCAATTTAGGTCAACAAACTTTCTTACAGAATACAAATTCACGAGTGCAAATTCCAGAAAGCCTGTGTGTTTAAGCTGCAGTTGAACTGCTACATTTAATGTTAGCTTAAGTTTAATATGCTTATAGGTACTTTTGTTTCTGCCACAAGTTTAAAATCAAGGATATGAAATCATGAATTAGGCCGGTTTCTGCAATTACTTTCTTTGAAAATCCACAATAATACTCAATAATAAAACTGATTCAAAATGAGCATATTCCTCGTCTTTTTACATACTGCACAGATTACACAAACACGAGTGATCAAAAAAAGTTGAGTAATGATGTGCGTACAGAAATATACCAACTTCATATGTAATGGCGCTGTAGGCAGGGAAACATGGAACAGTGCTACACGTTAATGAGCTGCTGTCCTGCCGTGTCGTTATTGATTGTGTTCATTTTATTAAGCTAGCCGTTATTATTAAGCACTGTGGCATGGCGGTTAGCACTGTCGGCTCACAGCAAGAAGATCCTGCGTTCAATTCCACTATCAGGGGTCTTACTGTGTGAAGGTTGTGTGTCTCCACGTGCTCCAGCTTCCTCTCACAGTCCAAAGACATGCAGTTAGAGAACGGAAGGATTAGTCAAGATTCTTTATTCGTCACATGCAGTGAAAGTGTTTAATAATGTTCACATTCCTACTCAGAGTCTCTGACTTTGGCAGCCACTCAAAAAAATGTGTAGATGCTAAAAGTTAGACCTCAAACTTCCAGCAGCAGAAGGTCGGTGGATCAATCACAGGCCAAAGATGGAACCACTGACCTCACTGGCTGTTGATGGGACCACTGCAGGAGATTCACAGGTGTTTTGTAGATACACCTTAAGAATCTGTCTGCAGTTATTCTCTATATACAGAAATTGCCTGAACTGCTTAAAAAGCATCAGACAGAGCCAGGTGCCTGTGTGCGCTAACACTGCACTGATGCAAATGTCATTTCCTGTCCTGACCTTCACAAGAACTGTTAGTCTGTTTGCTGTTTAAGGTGCATCGTATGCGTTTATCCAGAGCAGTCGGCCAGCGTTTTCACACAGTGTGATTAATCAGCGTGTTTGACTTGTCATGGGATGACAACTTGCTTCCTGACAGTAACAGCTGTTTACCACAGACTTGCTCACTTCTTGCCTTGTGAGACTGAGCTGCTGGTCTTTATCAGGCCCTAATGCACCGTTACAGTTTCACAATGACTCGACCTGTTTAGTCTTGTTTTTCAGTTCTATAACAACAACAGCATCCCTGAGCCCTGTCACTGCTGGGGCTTTCCAACATATATCTGAAGGTGCCTCGAGTTAGCAAGTTTAAAGTCTGTCAGTGTGAGTAAAGGGAAGAGGAGGGAATTTATGAGATACTGCACCTCGCCACTTAAGTCAGATTAGAACAGCAAGTGTTGATGACTAAAGTAGAACAGCTGAACTTGTTATTTTAAAGCTAAAGAAAGCAAATAGGATGAGACATGCTGCAACATTAAGAAACAGGAGTGTTTCTGTGAGATTTGCTTGCTGTGTTTCCCACACAAAGGAGAAACTTTGAACATGTACAGACATATGAAAAATATGCTCACACGCCTACAGGTAGGAGCTTCAAAACCTGGCTTGTCTCTTTCCCACAAAAACATTTATTAATTACTCAGATTTTCACTGTAAGAATGCGTCCTTATGCCTCATTCACCCCTAAATTTAACACTCGCCTCGGATGGATTGGAGAGCAACTTGGGGTTAATATTGCCAAAGGCAATCCCCGTCTGCAGACTGGAGCAGACGGGGATCAAACCACCAGTCTTCTGATTAGTAGTAGCTCAACTTCCTGAGCTACAGCCAACCTGTAAATCGTGCTTTGATTAAGTGCAGTTATTTTAGATTTGCATGAAAGGTAATCTTCATATATGTGTTATAATGCAGTTTAAAAAGTAGGCCCAAACCTCAGCATGATGTTAACTTAGCCCCACATTTTACTCCGTACCATATGGCCCCGTATGCCAATAGTGCCCAGTACCATGATGTGTACGAGGGGCTTTGAATACCACGAGAGCTTTAACATACACAAGTGTCTGCTGTGGTAGCAGCTTTAGTAACTTCTAGTAACTCTGCCTGTGGAGGTTCTTAATGACGATGGGAAAAGTGTTTGCCCTCTTCCTGATTACTTCTTTTGGCATATTTGTCACAACTTTATGTTTTAGATCATCAAACAAATTTGAATCTTAAACAAAGCTTAAGTAAATACAAAATGCACTTTTTAAATAATGACTGAAAAAAGGCGATCCTGACCCACTTGATGCTGTTTGAAAAAGTAATTTCCTTGTAAACCTAATCAAGCCTTTGTGATAATTGGTCATGAGTCTTTAACATCAGTTGCCATTGCAGAATTGCAGAAGCTGGTTCCACAGAAGAGGGGCCTGGAAACTGAAGGCTCTGCCTCCCTCTTGTGCTCCTAGCTGCCGTTCTTCTTCTTCTTTATTTAAGAATAGACTAGAATACGTGTATATGCTGCCCCCTTTAGTTTCAGAACAATTGCACCCTTGGTTTGCTGCCTGTGGTATTTACCTTAGTAAAAAAAAAACATTAAGTACTATTGCAGATTCCAAAATTTGCCTTTGAGAGGAATCACACGTATTGGTTCTTTAGCAGAAGGTGTACTTTATTGGTTCCCGTGGGGAAAATCCCTCTCTGCATTTAACCCATTCACTCAGTGAAGCAGTGGGCAGCCATTGGGCGCTCGGGGAGCAGTGTGTAGGGACGGTACCTTGCTCAGGGGTACCTCAGGGTAGCTGTTCAGGGGAATTGAACCCCCGACCTTCCGATCATGGGGCCACCACCCTAATTTAGACATCACTAATTCTCCCAACACAAAAGAAAAAGACCTATTGCCTCACTTTTTATTTGAGTGTGTGACATTTATTCTAACATGTATTTTACACACTTACCTAGAGCAGCTGTGCTTATAATTTTTTCCAAGTGTGTGTGTGTGTGTGTGTGTGTGTGTGTGTGTGTGTGTGTGTGTGTGTGTGTGTTTATATAGACATTTAAACACGATTGTAAATACATTCTGCTTCTAGAAACGGACGTTTTCCGATAAGTGAACCAGCTGTATCTCCGACACGCAGACTGTGGTTAAGACTTTGGAAACCTTCAGTGAAGGTGCACATACAGATCGGGAGATGCTGGCTGAGCCAGGGGGAGAGGGCCATAGGAGAGGAGAGGATGATGAATTCATGAAACCTTAGTTATGTTTCCTCCAAGTGGACTTTTCACTCAGGCCATAATGATGAAATCTGATTGAACTGCTGCTGAACTCAATATTAGATCCAGCCTGCAAAACACTGTAGCAGTGCTTGTGTGGTGTTTGGTGGAGCTTAGCGTGAATTTAGGATCATCAGAGTGCAATTTTACAACTGACATGAAACTACGTGTTGCTGTAATGCTCTTGTCTCACATCACACTTCTTTCTCTGTGTTTCTCAGACTACCAGCGGTTGATGACAGTGGCAGAGGGCATCACCACCCTCCTATTTCCCTTCCAGTGGCAGCACGTCTATGTTCCCATCCTGCCAGCCTCCCTCCTTCATTTCCTAGATGCACCTGTTCCCTACCTGATGGGCCTGCAGTCCAAAGAGGGCACTGACCGCTCCAAACTTGAGCTTCCTCAGGAGGTACAACATCAGCCTGGGTAGCGTTAATGCACAGACCAGCCACAACATTAAAACCAGCTGTATAATATTAATTACTATCGACCAGGAGTCCTACCAGGCAGGGTACCAGTGTTGGTGTCTATGGTCTGGCACAGGATGCTGGCCGCAGATCCTTTGAGTGCTGTAGGTGTATGGTGCCTCTGTCACTGGGCTTGATCAAGCTGTGGATTCATGAAACTGCATCAACAATGGTCAGAAGGCAGCCAAGTTTGTGAACGCCGTAACTCGAGAATGAAGGATTTTCATAGTTATGTCACAGGTGCATCTCCTAGAAATTTGGGACTAGTTTAAATCTGACTCTTGGTCAGGCAGAGGTGAAAAAGTACAGACGTTCTGTATTTAAGTAGAAGCGCAGATACTTGTAAAAATACTCCGGTAAATATCAAATTACTGGATCAAGAGGATGACTTCACACATGAGTACTGTCAGGGGTCAACGTGAGATACAGCATGTGCTGTGGCTCAGCACAGGGAAAAGAGTCACAGCTCACAGTCATTTCTAATGTGAGTTTCAGTAGATTTCCTTTGTGTACAGGCTGTGATTAGCTGGTCTGCTGCTCTGTGTGGATTTACAAAACTGATTTCAACAAAATGTAAGCAGATGTTTCACAAGCTATAAGACAAAATGTCTTAAATTTGTCAGTTACTCAGCCGTCCTTACCTTTAAATCCAACCTCTCTTCTTCCTCTCCGTCTTTCTCATCTTTATTTCTGACTAAAGTTGTCTCTCACTCTTTCTCTGTGTTTGTTGATGTTTGTTTGTACATTGGATGCCCCTTAACCCTTTAAAGCCGGTCAGAGCAGCACGCTCCGTTTTGCGTAACTATTTTTAAATCCCTGTAGAACCTGAACCGCGTAAGCTAGCGCAATCAAATAAAGAAGGGCATATCTAAGGGAAGGACAGTGGATCATAAGAAAAGCCAGAGGATTTATCATGAATTAGCTGGAGATCATCCATAATTGGAAGAAATGATAGCGTAGTCTCTTTGGACTCTATTTTCTTTGTTCTGTTTGTTTGTGAAACCTGTTAGTTCCTGTTACTGTTTCCTATTAAAGTATTTTATGGAAGAATGGACAGTATTTTAAACTGAAGAATCAGTCTGCATATTTTCAGTCAATGTTTAGTGCTGATTAGACTTATTTATTTCATTGTGTTGTTTTCCTTTCTGTTAAAATTCTATATTTACATTTTCCTGGCATTTGTGGTTTAAGGCTAGCTTTGTTTATTACAAACAAATTGTTGTCTGAAAGTGGGCTCTTTCTCCCTGTGCTTGCCGTAGGGGATTGTTTTATAGTTGAGGTTTTTCTATAATATTGTGCTGTCTTTACCTTAAAATCTAAAGTTACTAAAGATGCTATATAAATGACATTGAACTGCACAGTACTGAAAATACATATGCTCTTGTGAACAGGCTTCATTCCTGTCAGACCAGCCAGAGCCCTACCTTCCCTTTCTGTCTCACTTCATCGAGACACAGATGTTTGCCACCTTCATCGACAACAAGATCATGTCTCAGTGGGAGGAGAAGGAGCCTATGCTCCATGTCTTTGACACTCGTATTGACAAGGCACGCCTCTATAATATCCGTGCTCCCAGTCTCCGGTCGTCCTGCTACCAGAGGTGCTCCATCCTCAAAGAGTCTGGTAAGCTCAGATGGGGACGTGTGTGAGAGATTTATTTCTGTGTGAACATGGTTCAGATTGTTGGTTTGAGAAGCATGTGTTGTGAAAATGAAAATATTCCAGGCTAATTAACTTTCTCACTGAAGTGAAATAAGTCTTTTTCAGTGCCTGCTTTCAGTGGAAGAGTTGTTATATGTAAGTAATGTTTGCTCAGAGATTATGCAAAAATGTTGATACATTTCTTTATATTTTGCTTATGAAATGGGAATTAGCTCAGTGATTGATGCAAAGTTGCAGTTACCATGTAAACCATGTACAAACATAGATGGAAGATGTTTGTAACTATTTTTAAATCCCGGTAGCACTGCAACCACGTAAGCTAGCGCAATAATTTTTTTGCATATGAAACCGGAGGAGTTGTACTTACATCTTATGCCATCAGCTTGTCCTCGGTCACAGTTTCCTTCCACAT
Source organism: Haplochromis burtoni (assembly GCF_018398535.1). Classification (NCBI taxonomy): domain Eukaryota; kingdom Metazoa; phylum Chordata; class Actinopteri; order Cichliformes; family Cichlidae; genus Haplochromis; species Haplochromis burtoni. The sequence continues at coordinate 342,883 of NW_024582602.1, forward strand.
ATAGCTTTGCAAAAACTGCATAAAAAGCACTTGCAGCAACAAAAACATAATATTCCAGAAACACGCTTTGCCGATCCGATCAGCTGTTTGTAACACTTCCTACGTCCATCAGCGTGAACTATCGCATGTCCGCCATGACCTGCCCGAAACCGGAAGTGACGTCATTTTGCGGAAATGTAGTTTTTTACCATCAGGGCCTCATGAGCCTATACTGGTGTTTTTAAAAGTTATGTTTGACTTTATGACTTTCTGTGTCGTTTCTGGGATGCTTAGGACTCATATTGCACTGCTGGAAATAGTTTATTTTGATGCATATGCTGCTTTTTTGCAAATTTGCATATAATATTTATTTTCGTTTTTCCTGCAGTATATAAAAATTGGTGTATTTCAAAAATAAAACTATGAAGACACTCAAAATAAATTTCCTGTGGTGGGAAACTATTTTGTGCAACTTTTTTGTATTTACAGTTTTGAGGGATAAGCCTCTTAAATTTCTCTAACTAGAAATATATGTTAAAAAAACAAAAACGATTTTCAATTTTTTTGTAGTTTATTGCACTTTTTTGCAATTTATGTAATTACTATGCACTTAATGCAGACATATTATTAAAATTTGGGCTATAATGGTTGTATTGATGTATAGCAACTTGAAATGCTCCCAAAAATGGCTCCACAGCATGTAAAAATATACTATAAGCTCTCCCTTTAAGACCTGGTTCTATGGCAGGTCTTAAAGGGTTAAACACTGTCCAGATTGTGTGGTGGATAAAAATTTGACTGTACTTTGTCACTTTCATAATTCCATTTGTTTAGATAAGATCATCTTCACACTGGCTGAAATGCAGCCCTGCACCATGACAGAACCGCAACCACAGCATAGTTTGGCAAAGCGCAACATTTTCTTCCTGTTTCCATTAGAGATGGACCGATCCGATATTACGTATCGGTATCGGTCCGATACTGACGCTAAATTACTGGATCGGATATCGGAGAGAAATAAAAAATGTAATCCGATCCATTAAATATCAAAAAAGCACCTCACAAAACTTGCACACGGCGTAACTCGGCTCATAACCGTAGCACGTCGAGCAGTGTGCTTCACGTGATAGAGCGGCTGTGGCTGTGAGACCTGTCGTGGTCTGGTTGAGCATTTGGAGGCCTTACCAAACCGGCATTTCATCTCCGAGGAAAGTGATCCCAGAGAGAAGTAAAGCAAGTGTGTAAGTTCATCTCTGTTTGTAAAGCATTCACACATTAAGCTTAACAACCGATATATGGAGCGACTGCCTCTCTCTCTCCTGCTGCTACTTCAATCGTGAAACTGATCAATGATCAGCTGATCGGCTTTTCTGTCGTGAGTCCGTCTCTCTTGTTTGTTTTTGGCCCACTTTGCACCAGAAAGAGGAAACCAGCGGCTGAACAACAGCAGCACGTTTAAGCTTGATCAGCTGTTGTTAGAATTATTTAATATTACTTTCTACACCAGGATCTTTTTCTACGTCAGCTGACGTAACTGTGCAGGGGCGGATCTAGCAAAGTTTAGCCAGGGGGGCCGAGAGGGCATGAACAGGGAAAAGGGGACACAAAGACATACCGTATTTCCCGGACTACAAAGCGCACCTGAATATTAGCCGCACAAGCTAAAATCAGGGGAAAATCCTGTTTTGTACATACATTAGCCGCACCTGACAAAAGCCGCAGGTGTTTCAATGTTGACTTATCATATGTAAGAGAATATGCACAAAGCGAATTGTCAGGAAAGAGATGGCTGTTTGGAGACATCACTTTTATTAATATTTTGAAAAACAAGTTATGGGTACATATTTGCATAACTTTTTAGGTATATGTACAAGTAGCGGTAATTACAAGTACGAAACATGTACTGTGCTTCATAAATGAGTAACAAATGTAGTACATAACAATAACCTACAGCACACCAGAAAAATAGATTCGGACTACCTTTTAGGCTCAGGTGCAGTGACACGGCTTTAACAAGAAGAAAAGTCAGTCATTCACCATCTTTCTCTTCTTCCTGCGCACTAAAACCACCAAAGTCCTCTCTCCAGTGTCGGATACGAACAGGCTCAGGATGGCTTCGTCATCCACTCTCAGCTTCTTTCCTTCGTTGTCACTTTCAAAACCAAAGAAATCCTCGTTGTCAGTGTCAGAGTCGAACACCCTCAGAAGGGCCGTGGCGGTGTCCTCCTCTCCATCATGCAGCAGTCCAGCCCTTCGAAATCCGTTGGTGATCGTGGATGTTTTCACACTTTTCCACGCTGTCAGAATTCCACCGGTGGAGTTGAGCATAACTTGCTTTTCGCAAGTTTATCGCCGCTCGTCATCCACGCCTCCCGCTGAACGCGTAGCGCTACTTTGAAGTTTGTTTTTCGCGCTACTTGTACGGCACTATGTTGCCTGGCGGATGGACATGTGACCAACATACCACTCTTGAACCCCGATACTGTGTGTCTGATCACATGCCCTTCCGCCAGGCAACGTAGTGCCGTACAACAGCGGAACAAACAAAACAAATCGTCTTACGATATGACAAAAATCATGGACAATCCATAGAAAAGCCGCACCTGACTAAAAGCCGCAGGGTTCAAAGCTTGTGCAAAAAGTAGCGGCTTATAGCCCGACAATTACGGTACTTTTCTTTCTTATTCTCATTTAAAATGTCGAGCTTTTAATAAATAATTATCTGAATCTTACACCCAAAGTTTTAATCTGATGTAAAAATATACCCTAGTAAGCTATAGTACTTTTTCCTTTGGGAAGGTACCTTCTGCAGAAGAAAGATGTTGAATCTATTTAGTTATTCTTCAAAATTAATTGATTTCTGTGCATTTTTTTCCACACTGCATCAAATTAAAGTTGATTACGTCGATTAAGCATCATGAGGTGGAGGGTGGAGGGTGGTTCCCTATTTTTTATTTATTTATTTATTTTTGCTGGGAGTTTGTAACCCTATTAGTTAGGTTGCTTACTCTTTAAAATACCAGAATAGGGAGGATGGTGCAGGTTTAAGTTTATTAGATTGATCAGTGTTGCTGAACTATGAAATATTTTGGGTGCAGTGTATTTTTTACATACAGGTATAACAGAATAGCTTTAGTGTTGTTTTTAAACTTGAGTATGAACTTATACAAAATGCAGCAAGATATTAAAAAACTGTTTTATTGATTAAAAAACACTATATCGGATTCATTCGGTATCGGCAGATATCCAAATTTATGATATCGGTATCGGACATAAAAAGTGGTATCGTGCCATCTCTAGTTTCTCATAGAATGGCTTCCTAACAAATATTCTTCCACTGAGACAGTGCATGGATTAACTGAAGGGCAGGTCTTTGCTGGATTTCTTCCAGTTTCTTTAGGATATAATTTTGAGATGCTATTCATCTGCTGTGGATCGTTTTTAGTCCTTTTGTCCCCCTCTCTAGTTTTTTTAAAAACACAACTAACAGCTCTTTGGGATCTTTTTGATGCTGCAAAAGACGATGTAATGCCTGTCAAACTGTGATTCAACTATAGCATTAGCAAAGGCTAATGGTATCAAAGTCCTAAAGACACACATTAAAATTGGTTCTTTGCTAAGTTACCCATTAATCTGTTGTCTATTCGTCGTTGTCAGACAGTTTTAAAGGGCATTACTTCTGCCTTTGTCCGTAGTAGCTTTTTGAATCCTATCAGGCACCTGTTTAAAAAACTGTCTTGAGGCAAAGTTTCCCCCCTTTATGACCATTTAAAACATATAAACTCATTATTAACAACTGCAAAGAATAATAACCTGGCCTTGTCTGGAATTTCGCAACATTTAGAAGACAATAAGGAGTAGTCTCTATCAGACCAGTTGTTGCTTCTAGAAATAATCCCCTTGGATGAAGTGTGGGCTGGTGCCTTGGTAGCATGCTACAAATGCAGGACATGACACAAGAATTAGAAAAAAAGCAGGGAGCACAATGTTGGTGTTCTTCTGGTTTCCTGCCAGTTCTCATGATCATTGCTGAGATCGACAACAGTGGCTTATAACTCTTCACATGTCAGCTCAAGATAACGCTGTTTGTACGAGTGAGCTGCCGTGGCTCAGTGTGTTCAGTGATTCCGACTTCCATGCACTAATAGGCCAGTCCATGTGAACTGCAGTTGCCAAGGGTGACTTCATTTGCAATGGTCTGCATACTTAATTATGCAGACAATGGACAGGCCTTTCCTCTGCCTGCCTCCCTCCAGTGCCTCCACTCAGAGAACACACCACCTGCTCTCTGAGGACTTCAGTCAGAGACAAACGCAGTATAACCACATGACAGATGAAGATGGAGTGTGTTTGCAGTCGCTGCTGTTGATGATGTTTAATCTTTAGAAGGATCAACAAGTAAGAGTCAGTCAGACCAGGTCTCTAGAGAGAATGAACCACAACGTCATACATCATGCTGTGATTTAATATATAAACAGCCTGTTTTGAAGTGCAGCTTAGAAGTGACACAGAATAGAACAAACAGGAAGCTGAGTCACTCTTTGCAGCAAAACTTATCTGTGAAGGACGGCGACATATCACTCAATATCTTACATCTTAATTGCAGTTTTTTTTCCAGTGGGGGTGTGTGTGTGTGTGTGTGTGTGTGTGTGTGTGTGTTGTGTGTGCTGTGTGTGTGTGTGTGTGTGTGTGTGTGTTCAGTAAGATGGTCTAATGGTGGAATCAGAAACACATAAATCCATATGCATGCCTGCAGCGTTTAAATCTGAAATTACCTTCAGTAATGTGACACCTACTGGAATTCTCCAAATGCCCTGATGGTTTCACGTCCTTACAGCGTTGTCTGAATCTGTACCGTCTTTTGTTTAGCTCAGGCCATTGAGCAGCGGCTGATGAAGATTGACCACACGGCCATCCACCCACACCTGCTGGACATGAAGATCGGTCAGGGGAAGTACGAGCAGGGGTTCTTCCCCAAACTGCAGACCGAAGTGCTCAACACAGGACCGAGCAATAACAAGTGAGTCAGCCTCCACTGTGGACAGATTTCACAGACGACAGCAGAAGCTTCAGGCTGTCTTTGTCAGAATACTCCAGTACAGTTTGAATGTAGGTTCAACAGAGATTGGTTAGATCAGGTTACACACATACAACTGAAAGCCCAGCTAGATGCGCTCAGATCCTATTTCCTTTTCTCCATGATACATAACAAGCAAAACTTCAAAAATGCTGACAAATCTGTTTGCACTGCTGAAAAATCTTTAAAGAATAGTTTAATAGGATTGTTTTAAGCTGCTCGTAATAATATCATCAATGTTAAAATGCAGTTCAAATTTTTTTTTTTTTTTTTTTTTTGTGTCCCGTTTGGATCTTTAGCATCAGAATTGTTGTCTTAAGGCCAAGAAAGATGCCAAGCGGATTTATTTTACCAAGTGGATCATCATGGCCTTGCCATATTGGTCCATTTGATTGACCTTTATTATAATTATGAATTTATTTTATTTTCAGTTGCTACAAACGGGACAGACATGACTGGGGGATAGGACAGGGAGAAAGAATGAAAGAAAGAGAGGGAGAGAAAGAAAACCAAAGGGGAGAAGAGACGGTGAGAAGGGGGGAAGAAAGAAAAAAACAAACAAAACACCTGGGTCACCTGTATGGAGAAAAAAAACAGAAGAGAAAGCAAACAACAAAGAGCAACATAATAAAAAAAACGGCACCATCACAATAAACTAGCTAGCAGTAGATATCAGTAGATACTAAATAATAAACGATATTGTGCAGCACGCAAGATAGACAGCGCACAATGTGCTTTGAGGCAGCAGCCAAGAAAGCTGTAGTCCGCGTCTGTGAATACCCGTGTGCACACCTGTGTGGATCAGCGCGCTTGATTCCAAAGGTTTCTCCATGTAACGATCTGCTAGGGAGTGTGGGGGGGCCACAGCCCCGTCCTCCAGGGATGAAGCAGGTATGGAGGAGATCAAAACTCCAGACATCCAGAGGCCCCCAGAACACAAGAGACCAAGGAAGACCAACAGAGGGGCAGCCGCGCCACTGTCCCAGAAAGAGCTGAGGAGAGTCCCAGATGAGGGCTCACTCAGCAGCCGCGGAGCAGAAGCCAGGGGGAGTTGCAGTGACGCGCCCGTGAGCTCCGCCGGCAGCCAGCTGTGCCTGAGTGACCGAGCCCCAGGCCGAGAGGCCGGGGGCACCCCACCTCCGAAGTGGCCCGAGCAAGCCCCAGGCTCCAGGCCCCGATAAGCGGCCGCCAAGGAGTGAGCCGGTGTGTACCTGGACGCCCATCCCCGGACACAAAGAACCACCAACGCACCGATGTCTGAGGGGTCCGCCACTGGCAGGGGAAGTGGTGGTAGGGGGAGATAGGCCTCCAAACCTTGGAGGGCCTGAGATGTCCCCAGAGAGGTGGCGCCTGACACCCAACCTGACATATAGACACAGACATACAGGCACACACAGACACAAACATCCATTCCCACCCTCATGCTCTCATATGCACTTACTCCACACTCAACCAACGTGGAGACAGACATAAAGAGACGCTGTACACACGATCACACTCCCCAAGCGTACTCTACAAACCGGGTCTAGGTACCCTTGCCCCTGGAGGGGGGAACTGCACCCAGACCCAGGTGGTGTTACCCTTTTCCCTGCGGTGGGGGGAGGCAGACCGCCCCGACTCCGCAGCAGCAGGAAGGCTCCACACTCCAGACCGCAGTCGGACGGCCAACTCCTCCTCCTAGCCCCCCCGCTCCAGCAGGTCGCAGAGAAGGGGGTGAGAGAAGACTCCAAACCTCCCTCCACCCGCTCATTGTAGTGTTGATGCATGTGTGTTCTAAGGTGCATTTAAAACCCAGGAGGGCATGGAGCTACCTGCCAGAGAGCAGCAGGTAAGCGCATGGTCCCTCCTGCTAGCCCTCAATGTCTACGTGTATTTAAAATTGAGAGGTGGGCAACGACGCCAGGGGTGAGGTGTACACCCTGATGGTAATTTGGACTCCGTGTATCGTGCCCACCCCCAAGATCCTATATGTATGTGTAATGAGAGTGTGAGTAATGTGAATGTCTAAGTTGTGGGATAAAATTGAGGCAGAGGCAGCCAGAAGGGGACAGAGGGGGGGGGGTAGCCTCCTCTGCACCCTGGTGACATACCCCTACTCCAAGGCCCTGCATGTGTGGGTGGTTGTGGTGGAGCGGGAAGAGGGAGGCAGCTGGAGATGGGGAGGGAAGGAAGGGAGGGGCAGGTGA
>NW_024582602.1:362146-473626 GCF_018398535.1 Haplochromis burtoni
CCCCTCCCTGGGGCCAGCTCCCCCGCTGACCCCAGTAGGCACTCCCATACCTTAAATCTTAAAGTAACTTTATACAACTGATGTACTTTCTTCTCCCTTCAGTTTGACTCACAGGAGCACAGATAGTTAAAGGCTACGCAGTATATTCACAGCGTGTTTGTTCTGCAGGTGGTGTCACAAGGCAACAACAGCTCAGCGCAGAAAAGATCGCCACAGGCAACAAACGGAGCATCTAACCCTTGATAATGACCTGAAAGAGGTGAAAAACCATCCTTCTGACTGCTCCCTGGTCTCCACTCTTCTCTAACTCTCTCATCTTTATTTTCTGCTTATTGTTTTGTTCTGTTGTGTAACTACATTTATGTTTCCTTCTGTTTGAGCTTTCTTTGTTTGGTTTATGTTATGTTCATGCTACCTTCACTGTCTTCTTATTTTCCATTCTTTTGGCTCTGTCGTCTTCTATCTGGCTGTGTGTCCTGTTCCGGTCCGTCTGGGGTCGGGTTGTACCGCTCTTCCTCCTCGAGCAGGTGGAGGGCTGCCTGGTCCTACAGAATTCCATGGCATTTTGGGAGTGGGACAATGCATCCCCTCCTCCTGTCAAACCACCTAAAAAATCTGCTTCTGCTTCCTGCCTGGTATGTGCAGGAGATGCTTGTGTTTTGGATTCCCTCTCATAGCCTCCACCCTCACTTCCACCTACTTTTCCGAGGTTCCCACATTCTCTAAGGCACAATTCCTTGCTGAATAGTAAAAAATATAAAATCCTAAAGGAAAACAAGAATAAAACAAGCAAAAGAACATCTTTTTGCATATCTGAGGGGTGTTTAGACTCGGTGAGCTGCACAGTTGGCAAAGGCATATCTTCCAATTCTTTGTTTTGAATGTGCAGCAGTCAAAAATCCAGAGAGATTCACTTTTAAGGTACCGCAAGTAAATTTTTAGGTCCTTTTAGGAGGAAAAAAGTTGCACTCATATGTAATTGTGTGTTTCAACAAATTTACATTCTCAAAAACTTGTGAGTGAATCCATCAGAAATATATTGGACCTGGCACCGAGTTATGGAAACCACCATGTTGCCCTCCCGTCTTGAACACAGCGGTCGAGATTTACCTAAATGCGTGTTATCGTTTCATGTATGTGTATGTATGTATGTCATCCTCTTCTGTCTTACCTGAAGCCTCGTCTCCTGACTGAAGTCCGGGCAATAACACAAAAACGTGCATAAACAAGCTTGTTTTTTCTTCATATTGTTGCAATTTGTCACTGTGAGTAGATGAAGATGTGACCATCCCATATCCAGACAGTTATAGCCATTACACCATTACACCAATGTTAGGCCTCAGTGTCATAAAAAGTCCCATCACTTTCACTGATGCCATCTAACAGCAGCTAACAATGGCAAAAGCAGCAGCACTTACCAACAGAAACATTTATGACATCTTCAAAAACCTGCCTCAGACAGACTTGAGCTGCACTGACTCATCAACACATGTCGGACGCTTCCACAAAGTTGTACAGCCTCCTTCAGAGTAAATACACATGCAGGCGTATTGACAGCTGAGGGGAACAGCAGAGTGACACCCTACGTTCACTACAGCAGCCTGAGTTGTTTGTCCTACAGCAGACACCATAGCTAGAACTTTCCTCTTAAACTGGGATGGTAAAAAAAAACAGAATTCATTTAACTGCAATCTCCTGACATCTAGTGGTTAAGATTTTAGACACTGAACCTTTAATTTGAAAAAAAAAGACCTCAAATACATCATTGACAGTATTTCCAGCTATTTCCATGTCATGTTCTGCTTTGAACACTTTAAATGTGAAACAGCAGCAGTGGGAAATCTCCTGTTTGCGAGAACAGTGATGTAAGAGCATGGATTTCTCATTTCTGCGAAGCACTCAGAGCTCATTGTAGGAAACATTTTGAATTTGGTATGCCATGCTCCAGACTGAGTGATACTTCCTGCCAACACAGCCTTTCTTTAAGGATTCCTCCGATTTTTACTCGCCTCCTGTGTCACACCCTTTAACTTAACTCACTTAAGTTCCTCGAAGTGTCTCACATGAACAAAATTACCATTAACAGTCACAGAACCACTAGAACAGGTTATTAACAGTGTATAAGGAAGGCACGTATTTGTGAGATTGTGCCAGGAGTGAGGATGCTTACCTCAACCTCTAATACGTGTTAACTGCAAACATTCATACAAAAGAATGACACTTTCAGTGCCTGTTATTTAAATCTCACTAAATATCTTCGTCTGCACTTCAGAAGTACATGCAGGAGGCCCGCAGCCTCGGGAAGAATCTGCGACAGCCTAAACTCTCCGACCTGTCGCCTGCCGTGATCGCCCAGACCAACTGGAAGTTTGTGGAAGGGTTGCTCAAGGAGTGTCGCATGAAGGTGAAACAGAACCCCAGCAATGCTGCTGCACTTAGAAATGACCCATGATTCTTGATTCTTGCATGCACTCATTCACTGTCCTTCATTTACAGAAGTTATTACTGAAAACTGTAAATATATATACAGTTTATACTTCTCAGTTAAAGGGTTACTCTTTTAAACTTAATTATTGACATTTTGCATAAGTGTTTCCAGTTCATTACAGATTTTCTGATGCTTGTTTTAATCAGCTATCATGACCATAGTATTAAATTGCTGCGTATTACACATAAACTGCCACAGGCGTTTCCTGGTAGTCATTACTATTCTTTAAGTTTGTTTCCAAGGGTTTTTACCTGGTTATTAATATGTTATTAAATAGAAACGGGCAGTTTTGCATTTTGCAGCTCTGTTTCCTGTTTATAAACTAACATGGTGAATGAGTGGTAATAACTGTGAAATTACCACATTATTACGTTCTATCAAAATGACTCCCGTAATGTTCAACGATGAACTGCAGTGTGTCGCATAGAGTACCTCCAAATCTATACTAGAGATGGGCCGATCCGATATTACGTATCGGTATCGGTCCGATACTGACCTAAATTACTGGATCGGATATCGGAGGGAAATAAAAAATGTAATCTATCCATCAAATATCAACAAAGCACCTCACAAAACTTGCGACACGGCGTAACTCGGCTCATAACCGTAGCACGTCGGAGCAGTATGCGTCACGTGATAGAGCGGCTGTGGCCTGTGAGACCTGTCGGTGGTCTGGTTGAGCATTTGGAGCCTCGCTACCAAACCGGCATTTCATCTCCGAGAAAGTGATCCCAGAGAGAAGTAAAGCAAGTGTGTAAGTTCATCTCTGTTTGTAAAGCATTCCAGCGTTAAGCTTAACAACCGATATATGGAGCGACTGCCTCTCTCTCTCCTGCTGCTACTTCAATCAATGATCAGCTGATCGGCTTTTCCGTCGTGAGTCCGTCTCTCTTGTTTGTTTATCGCCCACTTTGCACCAGAAAGAGGAAACCAGCGGCTGAACAACAGCAGCACGTTTAAGCTTGATAAGCTGTTGTTAGAATGTATTTAATATTACTTTCTACACCAGGATCTTTTTCTACGCAGCTGACGTAACTGTGCAGGGGCGGATCTAGCAAAGTTTAGCCAGGGGGGCCGAGAGGGCATGAACAGGGAAAAGGGGCACAAAGACATACTTTTCTTTCTTATTCTCATTTAAAATGTCGAGCTTTTAATAAATATTTATCTGAATCTTACAACCAAAGTTTTAATCTGATGTAAAATGTATAGAAGTCCATTACTGTATATAGTCTAATTAGTCCATTAGTGTATTAAGTCTAATATACCCTAGTAAGCTATAGTACTTTTTCCTTTGGGAAGGTACCATCTGTGCAGTCTGCAGTTCTGCAGAAGAAAGATGTTGAATCTATTTAATTATTGTGGAAAAATAATAGATTTCTGTGCATTTTTTTTCACACTGCATCGAATTAAAGTTGATTACGTCGATTAAGCATCATGAGGTGGAGCGTGGGGGGTGGTTCCCTATTTATAGTGTTTTTTTTAATTGATTAAAAAACACACTATATCGGATTCGTATCGGCCGATATCCAAATTTATCGGTATATCGATATCGGTATCGGACATAAAAAAGTGGTATCGTGCCATCTCTAACCCATACACATAAAAAGTTCCTCAACTATGATAGAAATTCTCCACAATACAAAGCAAGGCTCTTCTACTCCAGTTTGCCCATTTAGCCATCATAAGAAATGATGAAGAGGCACGTCCATCCACAGAATGCAGTGGTTTTTAATATAACTGGAGGGTAGGTTACATGGATGTGTCATATGCCCTAGATTTTAAGTATCTCAAAGTCACATGTTCATAATATATCACAGTGATTCCTCTAATTGTATTTGGGTGTGTAGACCAAGCGTATGCTGGTGGAGAAGATGGGCCGCGAGGCGGTGGAGCTGGGTCATGGCGAGGCCAGCATCACTGGATTAGAGGAGAACACTCTGATCGCCAGTCTGTGTGACCTGCTAGAGAGAATCTGGAGCCACGGGCTGCAGGTCAAACAGGTCAGCACACACACTGAAATAAAGATATATACAGTGCTGCACAAATGTTAGGTTTCTTCAACACGCTATAGATGTTGAGGTTCCTCCCTCTGTGTGTGTGTATAATGTGATGCCTCATCCATCGGTGCAATAACTGCTGTTATGTGTGTCATTTCTGTCCTCGGCTCTCTCATGCTGATCGTGATGTTTCAGGGGAAGTCTGCTCTGTGGTCTCACCTGCTGCACTATCAGGCCCGGGAGGAGATGCTGGCGCAGCAGGCTGACTCACCAGGTAACATACACGAACACACACGCAGTCGAAAGCCTCAGTCACATGTTAAAGCATCAACAAAAAATCCATCTCTCCTTGTAGCGCCTCGCTTTCTTGAGAGGAGGAAGTCTGATAGTTCCATAGCGATGCCTTCTCTGCGTGTGTCTCTCATTCAGGATATGAGGTATGATCTTGTTGTCATAAATCCTTTGCACTGTCCAAGACTCTTCTACAACAGGTAGACTAGAGTAACACTGTTTAGGTGTTCCTGTTAGTATTAAACATCATATTATATACAGTATACTCGCTGCACGTACTGTAAACACGTAGTTTGTATGTCCGTGTTGGTGCATCTGTGAAAATGTATAAAATCTGTAACTGAAGTTAAAGTAAATAACTTTTCCTTCATCTTAAAACCACGGCGTTATTCTTCTTCTCCGTCTGTCCCAGGCATATCCAGAGTATGTCAGAGATCAAGACGGACGTTGGCCGAGCCAGAGCCTGGATTCGCCTGTCCCTGGAAAAGAAGCTGCTCTCTCAGCATCTCAAACAGTTGCTGTCGCGACAAGCCTTAACCAAGTAAGCATTTTGGTGAATCCCACCTTCATATTTACATGTTGTGCATTATTAAACATACATTTTGCAGTCGTTTTCACAGTTAGGGTTTGCATACAGTTAAAACACATGACACAAAGTTGTAGAAAACCCTCCGTTTTATATGATGTGGGAGAAAGTGGCTTTTTTGTGTGGCTTGATCATGCCACAGGGGGCAGCAGTGAGCACCCTGAGCCACACCAGTGCAGCACTGGGAGTATTTTTCTGCTGTATTCATTTACAGAAGGTAAAAGGTCCATCTGGCCGAATGACATTCCCACTTGACTTCCACACATCCATTTCTGAGTGAAGTATAACTGTAAGCTTCCCTGCACGCCTCCATTTTGCCCCTTCAAACAAAACAGAAGCGTTTCAGTTCATTGCTAGTTTCATGGTCGGGCTCTCTAATTGTTAGTCTAGAAAGATAACGTTTTATTTTGTTGTTTAGTTATTAAGGGTGCAAAAACTGTCAAACTAAAAAGACTTTTGACATGGATGTTGATGAGGAGAGATGTGATGTACTTCGCTGTATCTGAACCTGACTTGACTGACCGCCACAGGAAGCTGTACAAACGTTACGCCTTCCTGCGCTGTGAGGAGGAGAAGGAGCAGTTCCTCTTCCATTTGCTCTCTCTCAATGCTGTTGACTACTTCTGCTTCACCAGTGTCTTCACCACCATCAGTGAGTTTTCCATCAGCTACACATAACCTCTGACCTCTGGCCACCCACAGCAATGCTTTTCTTGAACAAAAGAAACGTTTTAAGACGAGAAGCTTTAGGTGATTGGAAACAGCAAATTATGCTGTTGAATATGTCACATATCAATGTGTATTTTTATGAACTGCATATACACACTCACACATATAAACGTATATGGAACTGAAATTGTGTGTCAGCAGCATTTCTATGAAAAGAGGTCATGTTGTTGTTTATAATGAGGTCGTGTTGTTTATAATGACATAACATCAAACTCCTGGAAAGCCCTTCAGCCCTCCTGCACCACCTACTGAAGCCTTACAGTAAAAATGTCAGTTACTTTATTCATAGAGCCACGGATCAATAGCTGACTGCAATTAGTATAAATTTACCACGTAAGGCTTTTTTTGTCTTTTTTTGCAGTGATCCCATACCGAGTCGTCATCATCCCCATCAAGAAGCTGAGCAACGCTATGACCACATCCAACCCCTGGGTGTGCGTCTCAGGGGAACTGGGAGACTCGGGCATCATGCAGATCCCCAAGAACGTATTAGAAATGACCTTTGATGTGAGTACTGTGACCTTTGACCTCCCACAAGTTGATCATGCTGTCAGCCACTCTGATGTTGTGTGCAGGCATTGAGTTTGTGTTTTCTATGTTTCACTCCTTGTCACTGTTTGTCAAACATCACATGGTGCACTGCAGCTTATTTAAAGCCACAGTAATCAAAAACCAGTGTTTCTTAAAGGTGCTGTAAAGAGAATAGTTCATCGCAGAAGTCTCGGGACAAGGCTCCAAAACATGAAGTGATATGTAAAATGCTTCTTGCCTTGGCTTCAGCATTTGTTGAATAGGCAATATTGGACTGGAGAGTTAGTTCCCATAACTTCTGGAGAATTTCTCCTGCTCTGTGTCCACGTTGCACGAGTTTTGCAGTTTTAAGAACTAAGGTTGGGCGAGTGGATGAATGCATCAACCATCGACGATAGGCCGAGCCTTTCGCCGATCATTTTTACAAGAGCCATTCATGTATTTGCCCATGAGCAAGTTTGCTAATAATTTTGGTTGAACCCAGTAGAAGGAGCCAATGGGAAAAAATAATAACACTGTTTTAACGGCACTGCCTTCCAGCTGCAGGCACATGCAGCCTCCTCAGAGTGCGCCCAAATTCAGCCATTCATTTCCTCAAACTCATAACAGAAAGAAAGAAAAGCAGCAGCCTATGTTAAAAAAAACAAAAACTTTATTACATTATTTACATTTTAAAAACCCACAATGGAGGGAGGGAAAGAAAGAAACTGGCTTCTTTTCCCCATTAACAGTGTTTATCCGTCTTACACACCCGACCAAACAACAAATACAAAATGAAACACAAAGTAAGTTAAAAATAAAAATGTCTCCTCCAGCTAACATAAAAATAAATCTTTGATGTAACGTTAAGTCTTTTGTGCGATTTGGTGCATCTTAAATAAATGAATAATCCAAAAAGTAGCTATAATAACTCTGAAAAAAACAAGAAAAGAAAGTAAAATATTCGCTGCAAACAAAACGTATGAATTCACAAAAAGTCGCCTGCGCGAGTTTATCGCCCATCCTGACTAAGAAGCATTTAAAGCTGCTGTTTTAGTTCTAAAAGGGAACCAGTTGTGGTGAATCTCAGCAGCATCTGCCATCACATTCACAGCAGTCTACTTCCTAAGCCCTAAACAATTCTCCTTTTACCTCAAGAAATTTTCCATCAAGCAAGATCGATTATGAAGTGATGTAGGTCATGTGAAGACTGCCCTCTAGTTGCACTTCTATGCAGTGCACTCCAATAAATCTATTTTGTTTTACAGTGTCAAATCATGCAAGTGGGATTTCTGTGAGCCAAGCCTAGTTTGCATGCATGAGTGATGTTTTATTGTCCATTCTTTGTGTCTTAACGTATGTTTCCATCTCCCTCAGTCTGCTTTCAGGCCTCACACGCACATCTCTGCCATATTCAAGGTTAGGCAAAGCCCTTGCTCTACAGCTCCATCTCCCACCATCAAGCGTATCCCTTTGAAATGCTTGCTTTTCTTTTCTGTGTTTGACTTGCTCAAAGTTGCTCCTTTACCCTGCGTACATGAGTGCTGACTGAAGTTGTGCTCTGTGTGTCTTTGCTGGAGCTATTAGGAAAATATGCTGAAGGAAATGTAAAAAATAAATAAAAAGTAAAACGTTTGTGCCCAAATAACTGAATTAACCAGAGACAGACAAGTATATCATGCACAGTAATGAAAGAGAGTAGGATCTGATATTGTATTGATTAACTAGTTGCTCTCTGTGTTCAGTGTCAGAACCTGGGGAAGCTCACCACGGTGCAGCTGGGTCACGATAATGCCGGCCTCCTGGCTAAATGGTTGGTGGACTGTGTGATGGTGCGGAACGAGATCACAGGACACACCTACAGGCGAGTAGAGGACCTGTCTTTGTTCTGTTGCTGTTACTCATTTAGTAAACGTCCCTCACGTGCTTTTCTGTGCAGCCAAATTAGATTGTTGTAGACCTCAGACAACATTACGACCAATAAGAGTGCAGCTAGCAGCCGATAACCGTCCTGTCATGAGTGTAACTGCTGGCGCGCGCGTGTCACACTCTGGGCATTTAATAGTTTGCTGTTTCTCGGCAGTTTTGATGAATTTAAAATGAAAATTAATAAAGTGGTTTTTCTTGTTAGTGAGTTAAAAAAGGCATATTCATTCAGCATTATATTATATTAGAGACATTTGTTAAATGAACTGGAACGTGTGGCTCACTGACAATATTGGAGGTCAATTTTGTTTGTATAACCCAATCAGAGAAAATATTAAATTGTTTGTTTCTCATAACGTCAAAAAGCAGACAAGAAAAGAAACAAGACACAAAGAGAGAAGATCAGAGCAGAGACGTGTGGAGAAAGAACAAACCGATATACGGATGGAAAACGCGTCGATTTCGCCCGCCTGTGTGTCTGAACCACATTTAGTACATCACCCTGTGATGCACACCAAGTGCTAGTTAGTAGGAACCATTCTGCGTGTTTGTTGATAGCAAGTCAAATATAAAATATCTCCCCTGAAAATCAGAAGAACAAATAGAAAGATGCCAACAGATGTAGAGCGTCGATGTGTAACCTCAGCACCTTGTTGTCCATCAGGTTCCCCTGCGGTCGATGGCTCGGTAAGGGTGTGGATGACGGCAGCCTGGAAAGGGTCCTAATCGGGGAATTAGTGTTGCCCAGCGGAGAGGATGATTCTGCAAGGGCCTGCCGTACACCCCCGCTACAGCGTTCACCTTCCCAGGGCAGACGCATCAGCATCACATCGCTCACCGGACGAGATACCAGTCAGTAACTGTCAGCGTTCTCACACAACAGGAAATCTCTAATACTGAGAATGAAATGTTTTCATTTCCTGACAGGTTTTGCCGCACTTTCTGATATTTGAAGTGCAGGATTTTAAATAGATTTTATCCACAGTAGGAACTGTGTGCAATTACTCAGTCATCCACCACCTCACTAAACACTTTCAGGCTCTATCGATGTTTCAATTATTTTAGAGCTTTTATGTGCAATGAATCTCATAATATCATCAAAATAAGACTGCCAGGCTTCCATTAAATGCTTTTTTAAAAACCCTTTCTGCAGTAGTTTTTTGGAAACTTTAAGGCATATTAACTTCTATAATAATAATGATCATCTCTTTATTAAGCTGCCAGGAACTCAATTATATGGGTAATTCTTAAAATGTGGTTTAAAGCTCAGACTTCCATTGCAGCTCAAAAATGCAGCGTTTCCAGGAAGGATGGTAGCTACAGACATTAGCTGTTGCTACCTCAGGCTGTCAGGGTTCAGAGGTCTGTAGCAGTCTGTACTGATGCAGATCTTTTCCCCATTCTAGAGCTGAACTCAGCACAAATCCAAGAGGGGATTGGGGAGGCAGTGAACAACATCATCAAACACTTCCACAAACCAGAGAAAGAGGTCAGTGACTTTCAGCACTCTGAAATCCTTTTCTAATGAGTGCGTGCCTTATAGCTTAACTACTGCTATGCTGTCTGTGAATTCTGAGTAGTGTGGGTTCTGTTTTCCTGTTTCCATCAGGGAGTGCATTCATTATGTGTCCATAAGTAAAGTTGTGCTTTGACCATAGAAAGTCTGAAAGAGTGATGATCTTTCAAGTTGTAGTCATTTCTCTTCAGTGACAGTCTGTCACAGCACATTGTTGAATCGAATTTCAGAGGTACTCCAACGTTCATGGGAATAGTGTAAATAGCAAAAAGTGTTAAGCCACTTAGATGACAGGGTGCCAAGCTACCTGCCCACACATGCAAGCTTCGCTACATGTGTGTACTAAGTAACACACAAAGTAACAGCGTCACTTGCCAAATGTCAAACTTCTTACATTGTATCAACATTTGCTTTTGTGCATTGACGTGTTGATGTGTGTTGCACAGAGAGGCAGTCTGACTGTTCTGCTGTGCGGCGAGAATAGCTTGGTCGCGGCTCTGGAACAGTTCTTCCATCACGGCTTCAAATCTGCCAGGCTCTTCCAGAAGACTGTGTTTGTGTGGGACTTTGTGGGTGAGTGTGAAGAGACGGCACGCTCTGCTGCTGATGAGGAAAACTGTTCAGTTTGGCCCATGGCAGAAAATCAAGGGCTAAACTGTGTTACAATGTGTACTGGTTTTACTGGATTAAAGAAAAAATGTGGAATACCTTTTTATTCATGTGTCACGGTTTTTATACATGTTTGTAGAGGATTATACAACATTTACAATTCTTTTTGTGTAATCTGGGCTTTCAAATGAATTTGTAACATAGCCTTCAGCCTAGTGTTCTCAGTTTGTTGAGCTGTTACACAACAGTAGAGAGCTTTAAGTAAGCTGATATGGTGTGTGATGCTCCTCTAAAACCCTACAGAGAAGGCTGTTGCCTACATGGAGTCAGCTGACCAGGTGGGAGACCTTCAGGAGACCACTGAGGCCATGAAGATGACCTGTCAGTCACTCTGTCATTACTTCAATGCGATCAACTCCACCTCCAGAAACATCGGCAAGGACGGAAAGTTCCAGTTGTTAGTCTGCCTCGGAGCCAGGTCAGTGTGGAGACAACGAGTTAATGTAAATTATGTTGTGAGCTGTGATGGAAGCTGTTCCTGCGCAGGTGTGGGCTCTGATAGCATCTTTTGATATGTGATTATTCGATCAGAAATTTGACATATTAACAACATGTCACGATTGTGGTCAGAAGTTTTCATTTGTCATTGTCATTTGACAGGACAAAATAAATGCTCACTGTCGAGGCGAGTGCTGTGTGGCTGGCAGCAAATGCAGGACTCTCAGACGTCAAGAGTGAAACTCTAATAGCAGCTTTCATTCAAACAAAATAACTCAAACCTCAAACCTAGAAATTAAACTGGACTCAAGAACTAAATACTAAGAAACATGAACTAAGCTTTAGTCATCAACACAGACAGGAAACCACCAGCATGGTGAGGGTACGCCACGACACAAAGCAAAGAAAACACAGGGCTTAAATCCACACCAGAGTGATCAGAGTGGGAAACGGGAGGGAAACACAGCTGGGATTAACTAGCCAGAACGAGACAAAGGAAGCAAAACTAGATACGTTGACATGAGACGAGGGACCGCCAAAATAAAACGGGTATAACAAAGATGTGGACTTGACACTGAGACAGAGAGACGTGGAAGACAGAGGGAACACGAGGACGAGTGTGACAAGACGAGGAACACGAGACAGCCTAATGACAGAAACCAAAACCATAGGACTAAAAATATAACACAGCAGAACCAAAACCCACGAATTACAATAGTTAAAGAATATAACTAAAGCACACAAACACTGAGTCACAGGCCACAGGTGACACTTGGCTTGTTTTCTTTTTTCCTTTGTTTCTCTTCACTGTGGAAGAAGTTAATGATAATAAAATGCAAAGTGGTGTATAAATACATGGTGAGTGAAGAAGGAAGGCACAATGTATCATGGGAAGCCCCTAGGAGCCTAGGCCTAGTGCAGCATAATTAAAGAAGGGTCACCTGATACTGCCCCAACTACAACCTTCATGAGAAAGGAAAGTTTTAAGCTTAATCTAAGTAGAAAACCTGCTTTTCTCCTGAATCCAAACTGAAAGCTGAGGGTTCTGCCTCCCATTCTACTTTTAATACCCTAGGAACTAAAAGTAATCCCACAGTCTAAGCGCAAAGTGCTCCTTTGAGATGATATAGTACTTTGAGCCAGGGAGCCGATCCTCTTCATTGGGCATAGATCCTAGAAGGAACCTTCAGTGGATGCTGCACATTCCCAGTCACCAGAGCCTTCAGTGGGTCCTGCACAGGCTGAACATGAGCAGCCAGAAGCTGAGCCAGAGGGTCCCATGTTGTCTGAGCCAGATGGCTGCTACTTTCAAAACTAGCAGATTGTTGTGCTTCACCATCAGTTGCTTTAAATTCAGCTGCCAGCTCGGCTTTCCCTCAGCCGTTAGTCTCCCGGCCTTTCTCCTTGTCTTCGGCCTCCTCCCAAGCATTGCTGGCCTCCCGTTGGGCCACCAGATGGCCTCTGCCGTAGCTGCTGCTTCCCTGTCTTGCCTCACCATCGCTGGCCAAGTCATCTCTGGTAGTCCACCGTCTTCATTGCTGGGCTCCTGTTCTGTCTTCTTATGGACAGCCTGCTCTCAAGACTCCTGAGGGTTTCATTTGTTCTCCAGAGGGGCTTCAACTTGTCTTCTTCTGGCCTCTTTCCCAAGTCTCTGTCTTCATTGCCGGCCCTGTGTTGAGCCTCCGGATATTCCACCTGTCGTGCTTCATCTCAATACCAGACCCAGTAATCCACATTGCTTATCTTTTTAGTCCTGTTGAAAATCTGCAGTCTCACCACTGATTAACATTTAAGTCGATTTAACTCTTACTACGTTTAACTGACACAGACTGCTTACTTACATATTGTTCATAGCATAAGCACACACATTTACTATACACTACACATATTAAATTGTCTGTCTCATTATTACAGTTAATAAAACTAAAGCTAACACTACTGTCGGTATGCAGAAAAACATTGTTCACTGAAATTAAAATTAAACTGGACTCTTGAATAAGACTAAACCAAATCATATTGTGCGTTCGACTAAAACCAAACTAAACAATAATTAGGAGATGTCCTTGGGTTGAGTCTCTGTCAGTGTGGTCAGGATTGTCACCTCAGCAATGGGAGGCTTTGTGTAGCAACTCAAACTGAAGCTAATTCAGTTCAGTTGTGTTTATATAGCAACAGTCTCCTCGAGGCGCTTTATCTTGTGACATAATGCTACAATAATGAATAAAAATAATCAAACCAAACTGAAACTAACATTTTTTAAAAACTAAATTGAATTAAAAATTGAAATTTAAAATGTGATAAACTGTGAAGTTTTAATAATTCTGATCTGATCACTGTTGGCCCCACAGAGACCGCCTGCTGCCCCAGTGGCTCCCCCTGCTCGTGGAATGTCCAGTGATCCTGCAGATGTATGAGGACACAGCAATGCTCAGAGACCCTTCCACTCTCAATACCCTTATTAGCGTCCTTGAGGCTCTGCACGACTTCTCCATCACACTGGAAGCCTCGCTGGTCAAAGGCATCAACCTTTAGCTCCACAGGACTCTGGTTAATTTTCTGTCCTCCTCTTCAGTTCACTCTGTCCGTCTAACTGTTAGCTCCTTGGCCTTGTGATTAGATGGATGATAAGGTTTGGAGGACATTAAATTGAAAGGACAATTTGGAAACCAAAGCAATAAGTTCCACATGTTCTCATGTTGCTTGATTCTTCATGGGAGACGTTAAAATTTGTGGGTGACCCATGAGCTTGGATGCAGTATTTCCACTCTTCCTGTGAATTTCAAAGACTATTTAAACAAAAGGTCAGACCAAGGATCTGTAGTTTTTTACTTGATGAACTAATGCTGTTCATCACAGTGCACAGGTTTCTGCAGACATATCAGCTTTTAGAAGCACTTCCTGCCTTCCATGTATTTGTTATTTCAGTACACTTGGAAAATGACTGTTTGGCCTCCTGCTCACATGAAACTCAAGCTGCAAGTCAAAAATCTGTTCCAAAAAGACTTTTGCAAAGCAGTTATTCACTGTCACGTTTGAGGGAACTACTTTTTTATATTCCCAAAAACTGTTCATCTGGACGTAGCGGTGGCCAAGCGTACGACTGAAGAAGTCACTTGGATGAGTGACGAAGCGTCCAGATGAACAGAATCCACTTTTTGGGATTTCCTTACCTTGATGATTGAGCATGGAAATACTTTCTATATTGTTTTTGCTTTAAGGTCTTTTCTAGGCTGCAGGATTGTCGTTGCTGATATGAATCACAGCATCTTTCTGCCTTATTGATTCTCTTAGTGTACTGAAATATGGCTGCTTGGAAGAAAAACAAAAAATTGAGTGCATGCTGAAATGACAGCATAGAGACATAGCTGTAGCAGCAGACATGTAACAGCTGTGTGTAGCATAGCCCCCTTCAGTTGGTACGAGTAGATGCATTATCTTACCTGTAACTGTTGGTTATAGTAGCATCAACCTAACTGTTGTTAGCGTGAGCAACAATGCTTTTGTGCACGGAAAGAGTACGATGCCATGAAGAGACTGAGGGATCACTGACACAATGACAGACCCAGTGTTAAGAGTTTAACCTGTGGCTAACATTCCTACCTACATTATACATCTATGTCTCGCTTCACAGATGTGCGCATGTAAGATCAGGTTTTAAGGCTGTGTGCCTTACAAACACAATTACACCATCTGCCTACACACAAATTCATGTAGGATTTCTTGCCAGTTTCAACAACTAAATAACAGCTAAACTGTAACATACAGGCTCATCTAAGAATGCAAAATGAATTTCAGCTGATTTATGCCTTTTCCTTGAAACCAGTGTGTGTGGGCCAAAAGTGTGAACTCCTACACTATGGAGATACCTGACACATTAACAATATACGACAGAAATGAATTCAAGTATAACATTAATGAATTAAAGTCCTGGCAGTTATTAAACTTTTCCACAAAACGGTTCTTTCAAAAACAATAATCAGTATACACAGTTCAGCTTTTTACTGCATTCATATCAAACATCAGGAATAAGCTGAAACTGTAGAACGTTTACTTCACAAAATGACGTTTCTATAAACAAGACTGAATGTAATAGCACCCATTTGTCACCAATTAGCATAGGAAGCGAGAAGTAGCAGGTTTATGGTCTTAACAACTTTCATGCTTGTGTGTGTGCCATGATTCCCGTAAAGTCCCACTTCAAGCCAGTCACAGGTTACGTTTTTAGTCCCTGTGTAACAGCCGCAGTAGCACTGGCTGTTTATACACTGTTTAAAATCTAGATTTTATTTTTTGTAATAAAGCAAACTAGCCTATGCTAAGCTAAATGTTCTTTAATTGTTTAAAGGGGTTTTTATGTAAACTGCAGACTTGGCATAAATGGATGAATTTCACAATTAGAATCGTTAACCTTGTTTTCTGTGGTCCATAAATGTGTGATGAAGGGACGCGCCATATTTGTGTTTCACCTCTAAATGCGCTCAAAATGTAAATATGTTTGGCAGCAGAGAGTAAAATGTTTGGAAATGTGTATCTTGGACAGATGTCCTATCTTTGAACTTTTGCAGCATTAGCAGTTTTGTGTTGCCTGTTGCTAAATGGATACTTTCTGGTGTACATATTGTCAACGCACGCTGTCATTTAAGCCTCAGCTGTATTCATGTGGCACTCTAATGGATTACAAATAGCAGGGGAGTTTATCTGCTTTGTTACGACAAAATGTGGACACGGTTGCATTTCTGCTGTTTCCAGAACGGAGTATGTGATGGGCAACACATCCTGCCTTCCTGTGTTTTTAATTTATATTGACTTTGACTGGCTGACAGCAGCACTGGTGTTTTATGGTGGACAAACCTGTGGAGTAAGTCGATGCGTCCTAAGCACCTTTAAAGTAGCCACTATTTCTCCTTCATGTGCCCCTGCTGATTAACCTGTGGGACTATTGACAGCTCCAAAGCACAGACATGGATTCCTCCACCGCTTCCTGGACGTCTTTATGTACGGACTATTTTTCTGGCAGCACCAGAAACGACGTGTGGAAGACCATCCACCCTAGTAGTCACACTTCATGCCAGCGTTGGGACTGACTGCTCTCTACTGATATTTATTGTTCCTCAATAAAACACCGAAGTCTAAGATGTGTGTGTGTGACATGTATAATTTTGAAATATAATAATATTATAAAATAAAATATATTTCATGCCAGGAAGTCACCACTTTTAGACTCAGTTGCTTGCTAATCTTGAGCAAAGTTTTAGTAGAGGTTACACTGGCTGTTGCTTATTTTGTTTTGCATGTGTATTGCTTATTGGATAAATAAAGTATTTATCTCATGTCAGTCAAAAATGTTGCTACAAATACTCTTTGTAACAGCTGAAATTCTAATCTTGTTATCCTGTTGTAACTAATGAATTTCTCCTTTGGAGGAGTAGTGTTTTTTTTCAGTTTCACAGACAGTTATATAACACATGCAGTGCTTTACCTGCTTGCAAGAGAGAGACTCATTAGAGATCATGTTTAAAAATTCTAATTTTATTTGTCACACACACAGTCATGCACAGTACGATATGCAGTGAAATGCTTACACAACTGCTCGTGACCTAAAGAAAAAAAAAGAAAAGGCTATGAATAAGATAGGAAATAAATATGAAAATTAAAAAGGATGGAATAAAATAAAATATAAAAATGAAATAACTGTACAACACAAATTAGAATGAAGGGTAAATTTAACTGGGAAAGAAGATAAAATATATAAGTTAAAGTTGAAAATAAAATAACTGTACAACAAAATACACAATACACAGTATAGAAATATATAAGAATGTATGAAGAAATACAAATATAAATATACAATAACAGCAGCTGTACAAGTATTAAATGGAAATGAAGAAATAGAAGATTTTTAGGCCAAAGTGCAATAAACTCAGAGTTCTCAGAATTTAAAAGTAGCAAGTTATGGATGCCTGTAGTTAAACTAGTTGATTTGTGTCATCTGGATGTGTGTATCACCTCCATAGAAAAAAACATATTCAATTCAATTTTATTTATATAGCGCCAAATCACAACAAAAGTCGCCTCAAGGCGCTTCATAGATACAGAGAAAAACCCAACAATCATATGACCCCCTATGAGCAGCACTTTGGCGACAGTGGGAAGGAAAAACTCCCTTTTAACAGGAAGAAACCTCCAGCAGAACCAGGCTCAGGGAGGGGCGGGGCCATCTGCTGTGATTGGTTGGGGTGAGAGAAGGAAGACAGGATAAAGACATGCTGTGGAAGAGAGACAGAGGTTAATAACAGATATGATTCAATGCAGAGAGGTCTGTTAACACATAGTGAGTGAGAAAGGTGACTGGAAAGGAAAAACTCAATGCATCATGGGAATCCCCCGGCAGCCTACATCTATTGCAGCATAACTAAGGGAGGATTCAGGGTCACCTGGTCCAGCCCTAACTATATGCTTTAGCAAAAAGGAAAGTTTGAAGCCTGAATCTTGAAAGTAGAGATAGTGTCTGTCTCCTGAATCCAAACTGGAAGCTGGTTCCACAGAAGAGGGGCCTGAAAACTGAAGGCTCTGCCTCCCATTCTACTTTTAAATACTCTAGGAACAACAAGTAGGCCTGCAGAGCGAGAGCGAAGTGCTCTAATAGGGTGATATGGTACTACAAGGTCATTAAGATAAGATGGGGCCTGATTATTTAAGACCTTGTATGTGAGGAGCAGGATTTTGAATTCTGGATTTAACAGGAAGCCAAAACAGGAGAAATCTGCTCTCTCTTTCTAGTCCCTGTCAGGACTCTTGCTGCAGCATTTTGGATCTAGCTGAAGGCTTTTCAGCGAGTTTTTTGGACATCCTGATAATAATGAATTACAGTCGTCCAGCCTGGAAGTAATAAATGCATGAACTAGTTTTTCAGCGTCACTCTGAGACAGGATATTTCTAACTTTTAGAGATGTTGCACAAATGGAAGAAAGCAGTCTTACATATTTGTTTAATATGTGCGTTGAAGGACATGTCCTGGTCAAAAATGACTCCAAGGTTCCTCACAGTGTTACTGGAGGCCAAGGTAATGCCATCCAGAGTAAGAATCTGGTTAGATACCATATTTCTAAGCTTTTCAGGGCCGAGTACAATAACCTCAGTTTGATCTGAATTAAGAAGCAGAAAGTTAGCTGCACTGAGGTCTAGCAGGACAAGCACAGAGATGAGTCCACTGTCAGAGGCCATAAGAAGATCATTTGTAACCTTCACTAAAGCTGTTTCTGTGCTGTGCTAGCTCTGAAACCTGACTGAAACTCTTCAAATAAACCTCTGCAGATGATCTGTTAGCTGTTTGACAACTACTCTTTCAAGGATGTTTGATATAAAGGAAGGTTGGAGATTGGCCTATAATTAGCTAAGACTGCTGGGTCTAGAGATGCTTTTTGAGTAAAGGTTTAACTACAGCCAGCTTGAAGGCCTGTGGTACATAGCCGATCATTAGAGATAGGTTGATCATATTTAAGATCGAAGAATTAATTAATGGCAGGACTTCTTTGAGCAGTTTTGTAGGAATGGGGTCTAAAAGACACGTTGATGGTTTGGAGGAAGTAATTATTGAAGTTAACTCAGAAAGATCAATTGGAGAAAAAGAGTCTAACTTAACATCAATGGTACTAAGAGTAGCTGTAGATAATATTACATCTGTGGGATGATTACTGGTAATTTTTTCTCTAATGATAAAAATTTTATTTGTGAAGAAGTTCATGAAGTCATTACTAGTTAACGTTAAAGGGATGGTTGGCTCAACAGAGCTCTGACTGTTTTGTCAGCCTGGCTACAGGCTGAAGAGAAACCTGGGGTTGTTCTTATTTTCTTCAATCAGTGATGAATAGTAAGATGTTCTGGCTTTGCGGAGGGCTTTCTTATAAAGCAGCAAACTATTTCTCCAGGCTAAATGATGATCCTCTAAATTTGTGACACGCCATTTCCTCTCCAGATTACGAGTCATCTGCTTTAGGGCTACGTGTTTGAGAATTATACCACGGAGTCAGGTACTTCTGATTAGAGACCTTAGTTTTCACAGGAGCTACAGTATCCAGAGTCGTACGTAGTGAGGAGGTGAAATTATTAACAAGATAATCGACCTCTGTTGGGGTAGCGTTCAGATAGCTGCTCTGCTCTGTGTTGGTACAGGGCATTGGAGATGATAACAGTGGGTGGATTATATTCTTAAACTTAGTTACAGCACTTTCAGAAAGACATCTACTGTGATAAAGTCTACTCTCCACCGCTGTGTAATCAATTATTGTAAATGTAAATGTTATCAGGAAATGATCAGACAGGAGAGGGTTTTCAGGAAACACTGTTAAATGTTCAGTTTCTATGCCATATGTTAAAACAAGATCTAGAGTGTGATTAAAGTGGTGGGTGGGTTCTTTTACATTTTGAGAGAAGCCAATTGAGTCTAATAACAGATTAAATGCCATGTTGAGGCTGTCATTTTTAGCATCTACATGGATGTTAAAATCAGCCACAATAATTATTTTATCTGAGCTCAGAACTAAATTAGATATAAAGTCTGAGAAATCAGACAGAAACTCTGTGTAAGGCCCAGGTGGACGATAGATGATAACAAGTAAGACTGGTTTCTGAGTTTACAGCTGGGGTGGACGAGGCTAAGCATCAGGCTTTCAAATGAATTAAAAGTCTGTCTTGGTCTTTCATTAATTAATAGGCTGGTGTGAAAAATTGCTGCCACACCGCCCCCTCGGCCTGTGCTTCGAGATTTCTGGTAGTTAGAATGACTCGGGGGTGTTGATTCATTTAAACTAACATAATCATCCTGCTGCAACCAGGTTTCTGTAAGGCAGAGTAAATCGATTTGTTGATCAATTATTAAGTCATGTACTAACAGAGACTTGGAGGAGAGAGACCTAATATTTAATAATCCACATTTCACTGTTTTACTCTTTGGTTCAGATGTGGATACTGTATTGTGTCTCTAGCTTCACATGTCTGAGAACAGAATTACCAGAGTTTGACCCCCGGCGGGTGTGTCGCCGAGTGGGGAAAAACGGTTAGACACATGAACGGGTTGGTGGTGTACCTGGGGCTTCTGTTTAGGACTATGCTTCCTCCTCACCGTCACCCAGCCGCCCTCTTTCCCCAGCTGCTTGGGGTCTGCCGGGGAACAGCCAGCGGGGCCTACGCTATCTTCGGCTGCACCAGCTACAGGGGCCTGGCTAGCTACGGGTGAATGAAGGGTGCGAAGCCGAGTCTCCAATTCAGTAATCCTGGCCTCCAGAGCTGCAAATATGCTACATATTCTTTTCATTGTTTTGTGTAAGGGAAACTCTGATCATGTGAAAAGCATTGGTCCCAGCATAAAACTAAGTTAAATTCCATAACCAACTTTTTGTGTCATGGAGTTCCTGTCTGTCTACATCTCAGGATTTCTTTCTGCAGAGGGGGTACTTTTTGGCAAACTGTCCCCATTACCAAACCAATTATACTGGATGATGTTGCTGGCTGCACAATGTTGACTCCTCAGACTCATTCAAGTAAAATGCTAATTTAGCCGACTTGTTTGGGAAGTGTACTTCACATGGAGCTCTATATCACCACCTGTTTGAGAGGAAATCTTTGATAAGCAATGAAAATCAGTTCTGTGGATTCTGGAGCCGGACGCACAGGCTTATAAGCATCAAGGTTACAACCACTCACCAGTGGCTTTATGTTTAATGAGGCACTTAATACTCATGTGCAGAATGGTTCTTATAGAGCATTTTTGTATGTACTTGAGTAGGGCTTTTTGAAGTTTTGTGAAGACATTTCACCTCATCCAGGAGGCTTCTTCAGCTGTGAACTGATGCTTGATTTGCCAGAGATACGAATAACTGGCTCTTAAACAAACCTGCTTAAGTAATGTAACCAAAGAGTTTTTTGTTTTTTTTTTAAACTTAAATAATAAAAACACAAAAACCACTACACTTCACTGCTCATCTTTTATTTCAGCAAGAGACCTCTTTTATACCTTCACAGTAGACAGTGCTACAATTTTGCCTTTAGTGTTTGACACCACACCCACCACCAAGAACAATCCTTTCCTCAGTAAGAATGAATGGATAGGAGCACAGCATCAAGCAAAGTGCTGCAAATACAGTTTGTCAATTCACCTGATATGTTGAACTAAATGAATGACTTGAGGTTAACATCTGGTCAATGCAAACATTCATTGAACAAAAAGGCACAAAATGATTCCATTCTTGCAGGTGCCGCTTTACAGCAGACGGTGTAACTGTATCAGTCAAAGTGGGAGTTCATCGCAATGGTTTTTATTTGGTCTGCCTGGTTTGTCAATTGGTAACAGACCCCCATTTGAAAACAGGTAAGTTGTGTAAGTGGTCAAAGTGTATAATCTATACTCTCACCCATGTTGTGAACAAGTTATGCATTAGCATGCAGCCTGACCACTATACTCAAACGTCAGTGCAGTCACCATTCAATGCAAAGCAAACAGTCCACACACTGGAAGAAGAGTCCCATCAGGCTGACTGCTACTCAATCCTGGTACAGCAGAAACCCAGAGAAGGTGCTGTACTTCCAAGTGCTGCCATAGATGGCTCCACGATGCAACCTGAGCCACACCTGGTCTCCTTGGAAAAGCGGCAAAATGGCGTGGTTGCTGGCAGTTTCATGGTCTGGGGCTCCATCGTTGGCGTATGCCGACACCATCACCTCCTCGTTGCGCATGAGGTTAATGTAGAGTGGCACATTGATGGCAAGCTTCAGGATGTGGAAGATAAAGACATAGGTTCCATTCACAGGGCAGGTAAAGCGGCCAATGTGGGTATCGTACATCTCCCCTAGGTTGCTATGGAGCTGGTCAAATACAATCGGCTGGTCGAGATTTCCCGGAGCGAAGTTGGCAGTGCGAGAGGCAGTGAAGGCCACTCGCAGAGGCTGGGAGAGTGGGTAGAGCTGCATAGGCAGCAAGGCGGTGTGGTGGTGTCCATGTGGAGTGAGTGGGACCTCCACAGTGGAAACAGACAGGGAATCCCCATGACCCGAGTCCACAATTGTGAACGCTCCCTCCCTGTCTGGGCTGCTCACCTGAGAAGAATCACTCCAGGCTGCTGTGGAGTTGAGATGACACAGAATGCCATGTTGATTATTTTTAACTGCAGGAAGAAAACATCAAAATCCAAATTTGAGAATTTGGCTGTGGAAATATGTTGGTGGCACCAAACTTAAAATCAAAGATGGAAGTGGAAGCTGTAGCAGAAAAGACAATGGTTCCTACCACTGTTGTTATGTCTCCCTGCTCGCCTGTAGTTGTGCTGGTACCCTGAGTCCTGAGAAAAAGGCCACAGAAGCACAACAGTGACTTTTACACAGAAGGAAACAAGGACAGAAGATGAGCTTGGTATAAAATCTAAGTTTAAAAATAAAAATTCTGTAAGATGGAAAATTTTGCATCTTCATTGAAGTTGCAGAGTCATCTCTGTGGTCGTCTCTTTTCAGTTGATTTTCATGGAATGGGCCCTCTATACTTCCTGCTTTGAATCTAAATTGTGAGCAGCTGTCTGACACAAACTGGAATTTTATATTTTGT
Source organism: Haplochromis burtoni (assembly GCF_018398535.1). Taxonomy (NCBI): domain Eukaryota; kingdom Metazoa; phylum Chordata; class Actinopteri; order Cichliformes; family Cichlidae; genus Haplochromis; species Haplochromis burtoni. The sequence continues at coordinate 384,890 of NW_024582602.1, forward strand.
TAAAAAATGATTTTATATAAAAGTCAGGCATTGTTCAAAGCTTTTGGTGAGTGCTGATGATTACTTGTTATGGCAACCAACACAGTCAACATATCCCACAACTGTTTGCGATTGTGCAGCCTACTTTGTATAAGCAAATACACTTCTGCACACCGCTTCTGATGATCTACTTGATTATGAATTTTAAAGCTGCAAACTTCCTCAAAACAGATTGTGCTTACAGAAAAACTGCCCCCATAGAAACAAAACGTGTTCCCTTTCCACATGAACAGACTAGTATGAAAACTGCAGGACTTGAATAAGTTGTGCTTTTACTTAGTGAGCAGCTTCACTTCTGTAAATACATTGATTTTCTTGTCAAGTAGGTTTCCCATCCTTTGCTTGGGTCATTTAATGAAATGCCTTTTTGGTTTATGGCCGTACTTAATCCATATTTGTGCTGGGATTATAAAATGTTAAAAGATAGGTTGACTTACTCTAGCTGCATAGAGGAGGGGACCAGAGTCCCTGAGATGAGTTGGAGAGATGTAGGATCCTCCTGTAATCAGAAACTAGTTTAAGAAAACCTCAGTTTAAATTGTGCCAGTTCACAAAGATGCTTGATGAGAAGGTCATAACCCCACAATATTAAGGAAAACGTCACACAAAAAACACTTTGTGGTTGTAGGGAAGAAGAACTCCCTTTTAACAGGACGAGCCCTTCTGCACAGAGCCACAGCTTGGGGTGGGGTGAGGAAACGCACAACAACAAAAAACCACCACAAACAAACCAAAAACGAAACAAAAAAACAAAAACACAAAAACAAGACCAATACCTCGTTGCCACCCAGAGGAGCGAAAGGTTTGAGCCAGTGCCTTGCCACCACGTGCCATACCTCTCACAGAGCCTCTGGTGTAGTATGATTGGCTGGGTCGAGTCACACCACCCGACTGGCTTGGAGACTGAAAGATCTGTCCACCATGACCCACCGAGTAATCCGACTGGTACACTAGAGAAAATGCATCTCGATGACGACCGGTCTAGCAGTGAGGACACAAAGCCAAGAATGCAAAACTCAACACACCTGGCTGTGCCTCCTCCTCTGAGAGGGCAAACTCGGGTGGTGTCTGGGTGCTGGCAGTGGTGTATCTGGGCTCAGTGAAAACAGAATCTGGTTTATAGGTCACCTCCCCCGTCTGAGTTAAGGAGGTGCTCACTTTAAAGACCTACAGAAAGCAGAAAAAACACAACCAACAAAAACCTTGAGGAGCTTTTTTTTTTTGGAAGTCACAAAACAGACATTGAGAAAATGTAGGCTAATGAGCTTGTTTAGCATTCATACATCCATAAGCTGTATGGGTGTTTAATAGTTAGTACCACAAACTATTAAAATATTAGAATCTTACTTTCCAGAACTGAACCACAAAAATATTTTAGATGAGATGTCAATTTGAAATATGATGGTTCATGCACATGGTTCTCAAAAATTACCCATCTTAAGACTTCCACCAACTTTAAGCTTGTGAACACCCAGAGACTACAGCTGGAACAGCAACACATGTTCAGACACCCAGTAAAATGGAGATTTAATACCCACTAACAGCCTTTGACCTGACGCCACAAGATCTTTAATCAGAATCTCTTACCCTGAGCTGCACCATGTGTGAGAAGTCTCAGCTCTATTTCTCGCGTACAGTGAGATCTTATCTCACCTCATTTCTTTTTATATCAACACCGTCTGAATCGCATCTCAGAGAGGAGCTGCAGCCCTGCACTTTGACTTTAGCCACCAATGATCAAAGTCGGAATGACACTTTGATGAAACTTACTGACTGGATGTTCTGAAACTGTGCAGAGGTCAGAGATCGCCTGGTGGGCGGTGTAGAGAAAGTCTGTCCCTGAGGGGGGGTGGAAGTGCAGGATGTTACCCCATTACAGGGCGACTGCTTCCCTGAATCTGTTACTGGTGTCTGGGAAGGTTAAAAGAAACAAAATGAAGTATTCTGGCAACACTTCACAGAAGAAGTTCTCCGATGGTGGCTAAACTAATCTACCATAGGACAGCTCTTCTCCTCCAGATTGCTGGAGGCAGTCGACTCCCGGCGAAACAGTGGCGGTGAAGGAAAAATCTCTTTTTCAGCCAACTGGAGAGACTCCTAGATTGACAAGAAAGCTTAAGAGAGGCACACAGAATGCAGAGTATAACGTTATATTGAAACGAATGGCTCCTTACATGAGGTAGGGCCTTTGGGGAAAGTTCTATGTCACAGGTCTCCAGGCTCCGATTTCCATTGGTCAGACTGACTCTGCGCTCTGTAAGCCTGGTGGGCAGTGGAGTGGACTGAATATAGGAAAGGTGGATATATGTCACAACTAAAACAGTTCTCATTTTTAGTCACACCTGCTTTGTTAAAAGGAAAAGAGCTCCTTACATGCATCGCTTTGGGTAGGACATCAATTGGGCTTCTCAAACCTGCTTTAGCTGTTTAGGTGAGATGGAAAACAAAACAAAATATTAGGAAACTTATTCAAAAAAAATCTAAGCAATATTTCTTTTGTATGACTAAAAGACCGACAAACTGCTAAAACACAAATCACATTTGCATATACTGCTAGTACATTTATAGGCCACACCCAAGCCTGCAAGCGCTTTCCTGAATATTACGTTTAGAATAGATTTAAATGTCTTGTTTTTAGTGTATTTCACAGTTCTGTCTTAATCCTACATCTCCCTATAGCAGCTCAACCCCTTCATAGGAGCATTGCCACGCTAAATGATGAACACATTTTTATTGAGTACTCAAATGGCTTTTTAATCACATCACCAACTGAATCGGGGGAATTTGAGGTTCAGCATCGAGCCCTAGGATAGACGTGGAGACTCGATGAGCTGGGAAGTCAAACCACTGATCCAAGTAGAATGCAACCTGCTATACCCCCTGAGCCACAGCCAGCCACGCTGACAATCAGCTGTACACCTGGTAAGGTCCAGCACACTCGAAAAGCCTCCCATCAGTGATGTTTCCAACACCAGTCAAGTTCATCCATCTCAACCCTGACAAAACAGAATTCATGTAGTCATCCTTTAAACTCTCCCAGTGAGAGGGAGAGTTTAAAGGATGACTACATGTCCCCTCTCACCAGTGACACCAGATCATCAGCCACCAAGACTCTTCCCATCCAGGTTTGCTTCTTTCAATTTAGATTCAGTTTTATTTTTTAAATTTAAACTATATTGGATCTTTTGTACACAATCTAGATAAGGTTGGTGTAATTATACCAGACTAAGATGACTCCATCCTAACCACCATCTATGCAACATTCTGCCCTCTAAAAAAACAAAAACACAAAGTTCAGATCCATCAGGTGCAAAACCAACAGACCCAAGAACAGCTTCTACCCGTGGGCTGTGAGAACCATAAATGCAGAGTGAGCAGACCTCTCTCATACCATCACTTTGCCGCTGCTATTCATTCCAGTCCCTGTGCAATATTTCAGCAGATGTGCAACTTCCATCCCTATCCTTCGTGACCAAAGCCCCCACAATGCTTCCTGGAAGACAAACATTGTGTAGTGTTCTTATATTTTTTTACTTTTGTGGTCTTGCTACCTTATTTCGCTGTGCGAGCAACCCTACGATGACAATAAAAGTTCTAATTTTTCTCTCTAAGTACCTAGTCCTTCCAAATTGATCTTTATATTGCATCATGAGAACTATTAATCACTGCTGCATTAGCAAGCTTTACAATGATCCCAAACACACGGCCAATGCAGCAAAAACATACCTTTACCATTAAAGAGTACTTTGGTTGGATCGCTTAGTTTTCAGAGTTCAAAGCTGTGCTGGTCAATGCTTGTTGGTGGCACCTTCGCCTAGATAAGGACAAAAGGACCTCCTTCCATTGAACGCAAGCTCTGTTGACCTTTGATAAGCTTCTTTTAAAAAGGTAAGGCCCACCTGTGCAGTTTCTTTCATCTATGCCATTTTAATTGTTGCATTTTATATGATAAAGCACTTTGTGACACCTGAGAATAACAGACCTTGTTAATTTTTTTTCTCAATTTACCCAGAACGGAGGGAGATCCAGAAGGCTGTCTCTTCAGTCGGAGCTGGTCATTTGTAGGCGAGCTCTCACCATCGAGGAGAGAGTCCTGAACAGGACAGCATTAAAAACAAACAGAGCAATAAACCTTCAGTCACTGGCAAAGCTGAAAACAACAATAGTACCACCAGTTACACACAGAAATTTGCAAACCAAAGTCCACCTGCATAAAACTGAAGGAGCCATGGATCTTTGTCATGAGCTCCTCGAGCTGTTGTCTTCTCAGGATGGGATCTTTAGGTAAGGCAGATGCAGAACTGAAAACTTCCACAGGTATATCCATGCCAACTACCTGTCAGGAATTACAAGGGGCTCATTTGTACACCTAAAAATATTTACAGAGCATCAATGTGCGTGTCTGGTGAAGATCAGCTGTTCAACTCACCAACTTTGAATTTTGCTCCTGTTTGGCCTTCTTCTCTTTCCTCTGGGAAGAATAGGATTTGAATCACCTGAGCTTTTGAGCCAATACTGGCAGATCAGTTCTTGTAATTTAAGATCAACTGACTACTTTCAATAAGTGCGCTCACCCCAGAGAATTACAGTACATCTGCAGCCCCTCCTTATAATAGCGAGTCTGTGCTGTCCCCTCCCCCAAAGTCACTGGAATGTTACCTTTGCTAAACTACAGCATTAGCGTTTCGTTTTATTCGCATCTCTACCTACTGAGCTGCTGTTCACAGACAGCCTGTTCTTCACCATGAGAAGAGGAATGCATAAATCATGTTGTACTTCCGTTCGATTCATTCTGATACTAATATAATGAATAGTCGTCATCAAGTCACCCAGTTTTACTCGTCATTGCAGATGACAACTGAAGAGCAAAAATGTTTGACTATATTTTACCAGTTTGCAGTCTGCAGACTGCTCCCTTGTGGTGGATGGAATGACTTTAGGTATTAAAGTGGCAGCTCCTCTCCATGGTTTGAGGACTGCAGTTTGCGGTGATGAAGGTTCCCCTGGGAGCTCCATATCCCAGCAGTCAGGAGGGTCCTGCTCCTTCTCACTCACATATAGTCTATTGAAAAACTGGCATACAACAGAGCAGTGGGTTGGGAACTGTTTGTATATAGAGCATTGAAATGCAGTCGAAGGAAAGGGTGGGGGAGGGGACCCTAAATGAATATTGGGCTTACCTCCTTTGAAACTTCATTTGATTTTGACTTTAGTACGGCTGACAGGGCAAAGCAGAAAAAGAAATATGGAAGTCAACTTTTTCAGGGAAAATATGGCAGTTACAGAAATACATTTCATGTAGCGATGCCTTTTAAAGCTCAGCTTCAGCAGAAACAGGGCGGGAGTGGGATCACAACACCGTCAAAACTAACCTTGGAGCTGTGCAAGGGCCAGAGAACTGTTAAACAGGAGCCCGAGGTGGGACACCTGATGCCAATACAACTACACAAAAGGAATGTAGATGGCTGCAAGTCGCAGTCTAAACAAGCAAGAAATCAAAGCCAGGAGGGGCCGTAGTCTGAAATCTCTCACCTCCCCCTATACAGTCTTATATTGCAGATCGACTAACTCATTTTTCAACACATGAAGTTGTTCTTTGCCTGCTACAGGTTCTGGTTGGAGTAATACTTCTAGCTTACAGAACACAAGGACTGCCACGGGCATTTCCAAGACAGTACAGTTTGAGTCAAATCCTGGACAGGAAACTCAGGAAGCACCAAAACAATGTCAAGGACCACCAAAACTAACCTGGTCAACCCGCTGGTAGGAAAGTACAAAATAAAACACTGATCCTGTAACACATGCAGGGTTTTTCATGGCTGAAAAGTTGCTATTGAAATGTAATTATGGAATCTTACGAGTGTGGCTGGCTGAGCTCAGGACCACCTCTGGAGTCTTGCTTGGAGGAGGTGGAAGACAACTGAAGTACTCGCAATTCAACAGCCTGGTGAGCTCCTCTTTCAACTGTTTAACTGAAAAGGAAAAAGAAGGCAAGTAGTAGGGAAGCTATTCTTAGCAAGGTAAATCTATATGCACGAAAACCAAGCGGCTAAAACCAGAATGGAAAAAATGTTACAGTCAGTAAGTGTACGGTGTTATGGTCAAAGTAGTTCATTTTTACACACACACACACACACACACACACACACACACGAGCCCTACAACTCTTGGTCAAAACTGTCTTCAAACTATATCGAGATCCTTTCTTGGAGTGAAGTAAGTCTCACTGAATGAAGAATATCCATGTATACCCTGAAAGGCTGAAATAAAAGCTGTGGATTAGAGAAAAACGGAAACAAAAACCTCCAAACACCTTCAAGAGGCTGAGGTGGAGGTTTATGAATATTTTGCTGTGTTTTCTTTGAGTTGTAGACATTGCCTTTTGCAGCTGGTTGTAGGGCTTTGTGTCTAATATGTTAGAATTACAGGAGCTCTAGAGATCTTTCCGGTTTTTGCACTCACACGAGGATCCAGCCACCGGCTTGTCTTTTCCCTCCAACAGGTCCATGTAGGCCAGAGCCGCCTGCTCCATTTGCTCTTGTAAACTACAGCGAACAGAAAAGAGATGTCAGTAGCTATATCCTGAAATTCAAGCCACCCTGTGCCTGACATCTACAAAAATTCTATGTCAACACTCAACTTCCACTCAAGGGCAGAAAACTTGGCTCAGAATTTGTGGCCTCCTGAAAATATTGTGACATGACCAATGAGAAGTGAAAGACTCGGGTCAGAAGTTTCAGTCATTTAAGTTGCTACGTCACCTTCAAAGGAGGAAGTTCACCATCTTACGGTCACTCTCACCTCAGTCTGTTATCCCTCTTGACTCCAAGCAAGGTGGTGAGCTGGCTCAGACTATGTAGCTGCTGGCCTGGAACGCATGGTGCCTGATTCAGGCCGGCCAAAAGGTCTCTCCTGACATGCTCCTTCTGCAGGCTAGCAAGGAGGTGCTGGACCTGGAGTACAGTGGCCAGACGTCGCCTCTCTTCCTCCACTATAGCTACTTGCTCCTTCTTCATGGCTTTCCTCTGGGCCTTAATCAGCTGCAGGGGAGGATTAAAGGAGTTTTCAAATCCTATAGCTAGTTGTGAGACTTCTGACTATACAGCAGTTTAATTTATATAATGCATGTGAAGACATGAACGTGCATTTATTTACAAAGTACAGTTCAAATGCAGTTTTAGACCAGATCGACATCAAAACAAAAGGAGGACAAAAACAAAAGAAAGAGCAGAGGTTACATTTCTAACTGGGTGGGCAGCCTACAGCCCACCAATATCATCAGATTACCAGGTGTAATTTTGGATATGCTTATCTAATGCACCGGAGCCAAGCAACCTAATACCCAGGGCATAATAACGCCTCGCCAGGATATAAAGACAAAGTGACCAGACACATTTACATTCTGAGTCAAGCCATCCAAGGTTTTGTGGAGCTCTCGTGCAAAGTCCAAGTTGTGCAGCACCTCCTCATACTTTTCCACAGCCGCCTAAAATGGAAATGGAAAGCTCAAATCACCAGTGCAGGTTCTAGAGACAGAGCTCATTTAAGAAATCACTACTAGCTGGACTCACCATTTGATCTTTGTTTAGAACCTCACCCTGCTTCAGTCTCTTCCTGTAGCCGAGCAGTTTCAGCTGCGGGGACAACACGCGTCACAAACAGCAGGCGCCCACTTTCACAGCACTGTCAGGAACTTACCTTCTTTTTCTCTAGGTTGCGAATTTTGTGTTTGAGACAGATGAGGCCATCTTCTATGTAGGTTTCATAGCCGTAGTAAGCAGTGGAGCTTTCCATGTTGAGCTGCAGCGTGTTCAACCCAGCAGGTGAGCCCATCTTCAGGATACCATCAGTGACCGAGTCCTCTTCTCTTCCTTTTGACTTCTCAGGTGGAAAGGTGATATCCAGGGTAGGTGAAGGAGATAGCTGCACCATAGTGAGCTCCACACTGCTATGAAAAAAAACATCAAAGCTGGAGAGGAAAGATCCTGTTGTTGCTTGCAGTGTTTCAGTAGAAACAGTGGCTGGGTGGACAGAAGAGTTTGGGCAGCCGCCAACCCCGTGACAAAGCATTTATCCCGGCCACTGAGCAGCCGGCTGTCCCTGGATGAATCATGAAAGGAGCAGAAGCAGAAAGCGCAACAACGCGAACAACGTGCGCAAAAAGATGGTTTTTGTACATTTTCATTTGAACTAAACAGCCTTGTTTAAAACATCCACGCGGTTCATTTTAGCCTCACTTGTTCTGCTGACCTGTCAGGGATTAACATCAGCAGAATGGGCTTCATTAAACAACATACGAGGAATTACAGCGTTTGGCTCAAGGTTCCTCAGGCTGCAGTCAAATCCCGATTAAAAATCCACGCAAACTTTCCTGCAGATATCGCGTCAAAAGCGCAGACACTTAGCGGATCAGAACTTTGCCTTCATATTGTCGTCATTTCAAACAAACACCCACCTGGTAGCTTGTAAAAATTCCCACAGGAAGTGCCGCCGGACAGCTGCAAGCTCCGAACCAATCCCCCTCTTTTCTAACCGCGATGTTCAGCTGGCAGAGGCCACGCTGGTGTCGGCTCACACCTTTATATACTCTGCCGCTTTACACATGCCCTGCTGGGGCCGAAAGAAATCAGCCACCCCACATCCGGTTCTAGTACCTGTCGGTGACCAGACCGGATTCTCTCTGAAACATCATTACATCACTTTATAACAATATTTCACAAGTGATTTGATGGATGGAAGCATTTTGTGTGTTTTGTTGTTGGTATAAATAATTCAACTGAATCATGAAACGAGTTTACACGCTGTTCGTTCATGACATAGTTCTGTTTAAACCACAGACTGTATTTAAAAGATAGAAGTAGTCATCTCTGCATTTAGAAACATCACCTTTACCTTTTCACTCAGGTTATTTGATTTATCTCTTTATTCATTTATGAGCAAAACGTGACCGTATTCGTACAAGAGTGTGGGAGTGCAAGGTTATTAGTTATTAGTTAGCTGTCTCCAAAAACTATTTTTGTCACACAAAAATAGTTTGTGACAAAAAGCTATTTTTGTCCCACATAGAAACATGCATCATGGCAACTTTTGGAACCAGCCTCAAGTGACCACTGGAAGAACTGCAGTTTTTGGAACTTTCAACACATCTTTCTGCTCTGGAGGTTCGTGCTGCGTCTCTCTCTAACATACATTTACAAAGCTGCACAAAAGTCTGTCATGACTCTTGTTTATTCAGCTCCTCATATTTTTGTGTTGCTTTGCTTCCATATTCAGAACTTCTTCAACATGCTGAAATTTATTTATTAAACAAATTAATTATTGAATTACGTGATAAATATATTATATTATTATTATATTATTAATACTAATATTTATTTTCTTTCACTTCTAATGTACAATGTTATTCATTTACGTGTTTAGTTACTTATGTATAAATTTTACTTACTTATTTGTGCTGTTTCTCCACATGTGTGGATTTTCTTTGAGAGACTGACATGATAGATACAAACGGTGTGTAACTGTGTGCTCATTTAAATGAGCATAACGGCAGGAAAGGGAATAATCGCGGGTTATAGGAACTTCCCATTCCTTGCAGAAATATTGCATTTTGGAGTCACGTATTCACACTCCAGCCCAGCAGGTGGCGGTAATACAATAAAATGTTGAATGTCAACCGCCTAAAAAAAGAACTCGAGCCAATATTGACAGGTCGTTGCCTGCAACACTGATGCGAGCGCTGTAAAGGTGTCGGGACATTAGCAGAAAGAACACCGATGTGTCTTTAACAGAAACTCGCCTCCGCTCCTTTAAACAAAATGCTGAACATGTGTCCGATAACAAGCCTTTTATTTTGAATGCTCTGACCGGACGTTGTGTTTTTTACTACCGGAAGCCTTTTCGTGTTTAGGCCACACTGGATGCAAAAGGCACGGATTTTGGGTGCAGAAACGTTAGCTTCTGTTAGTTTCATGAATGTGAGAATAAAAATAGAAACGGAACCGTGGAACTGAACACACATGGATCCCAACCGTATAATCCAGGCTCTGAAGGGAACCATCGACCCCAACCTGAGGATAGCGGCAGAAAATGAACTCAATCAGGTGGGTGAGCTAAATAGTTTTTGGTCTGCTTGTTTTCTTTTTTCGTTCGAGCCGAGGAGGGCTGCTGGTGTTTGTGGAGGATGGCGGACCGTGTTTTGGGGCTTGCGCTCGGCTTTACCTGGTTAACGTTCAGATGCATATATTAGGCCTAAGATCAGCATTTAGTCTAACCGGTACCCCGACAGTCACTGCGGCAGCTGCCCTGGAGAACAATAGCAGGCAGTTCTGACAGCCATCACGAGCTGGCGGTCAGCAGCGGGGCTTCCCAAACTTTCTCATGTCAGCACTGGAGTTCAGGACTTCCTCCAGTCCTCTGTTGTTGCTCCTGCCTTCAATGGCCGAATAATAAAAAGGATCGCAATATTTGGCGATTGAGAGCTTTGCTGAGTTACCCAGAACGATGCAGAAACCCACTAATGTTTATGCTGTGTTATTTTAACGCTGGCTGCATCATGACTGAAACTTGAATTGATAAATCTTAAATGGGTTTGAGCTGTGGGCATTCACACTGTGTAATAACTCCTTGTTTAATTACACGTGCATTGTGTGATTATATAAGCTTTACATCGAAGCTCTAAACCCCCGTTTATCAACTATCACCTGCTGGGCAATCCTCGTTTTTTTAAAGGAAAAGAAGTCGTATCTTCTTCTGTCCTCTTTTTCTTTCTCCATCTCTGAGATCGCACATTGCTTTGTGTTTTTCTTTCTCGGAAACGGATCTATTGCACTGTTAGTTTGCAAAGCTATACAGAAAAGGTTGGTGTGTTTATTGAAGTTTCATTTTAATTTGTCTGCAATTTCAAAAGAAATAACTGTGATAAGTCTTCGATGTCACAACTTTGACATCTTCCTGGATGAATTCATGGCAGGCATAAGATGTACTTCAGGATGCAGAAGACCGAGTAAGACAAAAAGTATTTAACTCCAAATCTTTGAAAGGGGGAGCTGGCCGGAGAGGAGGTGGAGAACAACAGAAGGTTTGATGTGGGATTGGAAAGTTTACAAAGGCCAGAATACATTTACTGACCAACAGCTGAGAATTGCAATCCTCTAGAAAACATCTGTCTAGGATCCAATATTCTCTTGCGAGTGGACCATGAATGGACTTTGACAGAAGTACAAATGGTAATAAAATAATAATAATAATCAATCTCGCACTGTTCAAGACAGAAATGTTAGATGGCGCCAAATTATAAAAACAGTTAGACTGTATATACTGTGATGAAGTGACGCGACAGTAAGTACTGATGGCCTGCAGTGTCTGTGGGGTGCTGCAGCTGCATGAGTGGGCCAATAAAAGAGAATTACACCACTAATGCACACAGAGACCTGCACAGCACAGTCTTTGCATGCGCAGGCTGCAGTCAGCAAAACAGGTAGAATTTTCATATCAGTGTTATTTTCACTCATTCACTCACACTTTCCTCTTTATCCTTTGTCTTTGCAGTTTAAGTGCCTTTACCGGTCACACAGTTACACACTGGTGAATGCTTCAGAGGCCATTTTTAAGAGCTGCAGCTTTGGCATCTTACATTTCATTTCCAAAAACTTTGGGTTTAAAAATGCTTTAATATTGTTTTGAATACATACGAAATTTTGAAGCTGTCCATCTGTCTGTGTTTCAGTCCTACAAGATCATTAATTTCGCCCCTACCCTGCTTCAGATCATTGTGTCGGAGCAGGTAGAGTTTCCTGTTCGCCAAGCAGGTAAGATGCTAACTGGTTTTGGTCACTCTGTTTCCATCATTATTTAGTAGTTAGAAAAATAGCACTGACCTGCTGAGAGAGACTGTTGTATGAGTATGTCTAAAACTAGCTGCCATGGCCTACCATTTGGGAAGCACTTCACTAGTAAGTATTTGGAGTAGCAGAAGTGTTTACACCAAACTTGAAAGGTTAAAGATTTGGATCTGCACGTGTGGTTTCTCAGCCTTGAGAAAATATTAGATATCAACAGACCAGTGTTTTAAATGGAGTCTTTGTGATTTGTAGAAGCACATAAATAAATGAACAGTGTGAAACTACATTAGCTATATGACCTGTGTGATGATGGTCTGATTGTCTCGGTGTGTGTAGCTGCAATCTACCTGAAGAACATGGTGAGTCAGTACTGGCAGGACAGGGAACCATCTGTCGGGGAGGTTGTCTTTCCCTTCAACATCCATGAGAACGACCGGCAGCAGATCAGAGATCAGATCTTGGAGGGTATCATCCGCTGTCCAGAGTCCATACGGTACATGCACATGTGCACACACCTGCTCACTCAGGACAGCTTTTCCCCTTCTCTTAGATCTTAACCTATTTCAACCATTAAAAGCCCTTTGAATAGTGCCCACGACATGATAGTGACGCCACATATTGTTTTCTTTTTTCTGTAGTGCCCAGTTGACCATGTGTTTGCGAGCCATCATCAAGCATGACTTCCCCGGCCGCTGGACTGCCATTGTGGACAAGATCAATATGTACCTGCAGTCTCCAAACAGCGGCAGCTGGTATGGAACCCTGCTGGCTCTCTACCAGCTGGTCAAAACATACGAGTAAGTAACCTGTTCATGTTCAGCCCACCCACCAATCACGTCTGGAGAGCAGAACGGGTTATTATTATTTTTTATTACATCTGAAATCCTTTATTTGAAAAGATAGTGAAATTGAGGTCAGGGCCCCTTTTTAAGAGTGATATGTGTGCAAAAGAAAAATTGAGTCTTAGGCCAGCGGCCCCCATCCTTTTTTGAGCCACGGACCAGTTTAATGTCAGGCAATGTTTTCACGCTGCGGCCTTTAAGGTGTGGCGGATAAATACAACAAAATAAAACGATACGACCGAGACAAAAACTGGTATTTTGTAAATATAATAATAAAGATGAATTCACTGTGTAACTTTATTAGCAGCGTCCTCCTGAAATGCTGAAATCCTGAAACAACATGGAGAGTAACATCCTCCTCTCTGCCCCTTAATGCTCCCTGGTCACTATGGTAACATGTAACTATCTCTTTCAAAATAAGACACATGACTACAACACAGGAAAAGACCCAGGGAAGCTGAGTTAACGATAAAAACCCCGAAAACCATAAATTTCACACCAGAGCCTCAACTCTCGCGGCCCGGTGTCGAACGACTCACAGACCAGTACCGGCCCGTGGCCCGGGGGTTGGGGACCACATGAATTTTTTAAAGTTCATCTGGCATGAAGCTGAAGTTTTATAAGAATCAGCAGTTTTAATCTGACGGCCATGAAGGGTCTGAATATGGACTGTAGGCTGGATACTTTTTGGTGACCTCATAAATATTGATGTAGAAAAAGATTTCTGAAATTTGTCGAAAGCAGACTGTGGATTTTCAGGCATCTGCGTATTTGCCTGTAACACGTGTTGCATTAAAAATACAAGTTACAGGAGCAGTGATCATATCAGCACTGAGGCGAAGGAGGGACCGTTTACTGTAGACCATCGTGTGGTTTATCGAGGTAAACGCAAATTAGTTTTTACAGTTCTGAATATTTGGTGGAGAACATATAAAATTGGAGATACTGTGTTGTTAGACAACAAGTATATAAAGCATTCCAAACTGATTCCCGAAGGAAGTGATGTAGGTACGTTTTGAAGGCTTTCCAGAACTCGGATGCTTTTCCTGGATGTTTGCAAGAGATAACCAATAGAAATATGATTTCTGTTGTCTAATTTTGATGATGAAATTTGGGATTAATCTGTGTTTTTCCTCTCCCCAACATACAGGCTGTGTCTTTAGCATTGAGATCTCTGGAAATGACTAATGCAAACCAAGGCTTGTTCTGTTTTAAAAACACTTTCAACCTGAAGCACGTTCTGATTTGAACTGAGATCATTTAGTAAGTATCACGCATGTGTGTGCTTCAGGTACAGGAAAGCAGATGAGAGGGAGCCGTTGCTTGCAGCCATGCAGATCTTCCTGCCCAGGATTCAACAACTCATCAGCCAGCTTCTGGTTGATGCCACAATCTTTTCAGTCCTCATTCAGAAACAGATCCTGAAGATCTTCCATGCTCTTGTACAGGTGTGTGCACGTGTGTGTGTGCACGTGTGTGTGCACGTGTGTGAGCTTTTTTTCAGATCAGATGTTTTCATGTGCTAAAAAGCCAGACACTGAAACTTTGAAATGTCTCATGTGTAGTTGGTGTTGTTGACACATGTAGCTCTAAATTGATATGTTTCCTTCAGTTGTCATATGCTGAGCTTACAGAATGTGACTGTGGCCAGACTGAATGCTAAGAGGGCGAGAGGGACTACAGTCCTGCACCTTTTTATTCCTAATTACACACTTTTCAATGTGCCCTAAACTCCACTACACTGGTACAAACAGCAGCAGTTGCTGTTTATTCAGATTAACTGTCGTCATCCGCTGATGTGACTTATGTATTAAGGAAAGGCTCAGAGATGCGTTCAGAAAGTAGACAGGTGGTCGTAATGGAAAGGAGTAAGCACGTACTTCTTCTTTCTTGCAGTATTCGCTGCCTCTCCAGCTGATCAACAACACAGTGATGACTCAGTGGATGGAAATACTCCGAGCCATAATGGACCGAGACATCCCAGCTGTAAGATCCCGAATCATATAGACACAATGTGATTTAACAAATCCAACAGTATGTGACGTCTTGATGCATTCTCAATCATCTAGATAAGGAAATCCCAAAAAGCTGACTCTGTTCATCTGCACGTAGCGTTTTCAGTGGTCACTCGTCCAAGTGACGTCTTCAGTCTCTGACTGCAGGTTTCCCCAATCTTATAAACGGTACATTTGCATAATGACTGAAACCAGGACCACTAGTGAACAATAGGCTGTGAGGTCAGTTTATGAGCCGACCTCACAGTTTCTTGATCATTTTCACATTACGGATCATTAATATGCAAATTTCCAGATGAACAGAATCAACTTTTACTTGGTAAATCCTTTTAAGGTTTGGGATTTTATTTTCAAAACTTGTGTATTGCACTTTAAGTCTAGTCACAGAATGATCATTAAAGTACTAGCATGCTTATTCTGTGTGCTTTCAGCCCTTTATCTGCCTCGCATTACCAATCAGCCCAGCATGGATGTTTGTGGACTGTGGGAGAGTCACACAGACACAGAGACCAGCAAACGTTTTGTGCTGAACATTTGTTTTAATAAAAAAAGTCCATAATGAACTTTTTTTTAATTAAGTCCAAACAAACCACATTCATTTGGTTTCATATTACACAATCTTACAATTACACATGTGAGCCTGAACCGTTAGAAGCTTACTTCTGCTGAGACATTCAGTTATTGTGAGAGCTGAGTGGCACAAAACGGCATCATCAGTGCAGAAACGTTTTTCCACTGACACAAGTGCTCCACAGTGTAGTTAAAAACCCCGTAAATAAAGGTTTCTATACTATTTCTAGACGCACGGATTAAAATTCTAATGAATGTGTTCTTCACGAGGACCTAGTGCTGACCATACAGTGTGTTTGTTAGGAGACACTGGAGGTGGATGAGGATGACCGTCCTGAGCTGGCGTGGTGGAAGTGTAAAAAGTGGGCGTTGCGCATCATCACGCGACTGTTTGAACGGTGAGTCCAGAAATGCTGTTAAATCATTACCGAGCAGATTTGGGTTTGGCAGAAAGACCTTTTCAGCATTCCTGTATTTCTGATGTGAATCACAGGTATGGAAGCCCAGGAAACGTGACAAAAGAGTACTACGAGTTTGCAGATTTTTTCCTGAAGACATATGCAGTGGGGATCCAGCAGGTAAATATGTGTCACTGAGTCTGTTTGAGTTATAGGGAATGTCCGGTAAATAACACTCTGACTTTGATCTTTAATGTAGATTCTCTAGTTGATACGTATCTTTGTGGTATTTGTGCGTTACAGTCAGTAAACATGCACTCTTGTTGTTTTACATGTATTTTTTACCTTTGGCTTTGTTCCTCAGCATGACAGCAACAGGTTAACTCAAGAGCTCTTCAATATCTACTTGAAAATGCTATTTTATATTAGGTGCATTCCAAATTCAAGGTTATGTGATATTCATAAGGCGTTTATGCTGTGCCTAAAGAACATCTCCTAGATTAAAGGATGGTCCGTAACCACCGGAGAGTCGAACGCTAACAACATGACTGGGAGCTGAGAAACTTTTATTAGTGAAGAATTCTGTGCAAGTAAAGACTCTACAGCTGCTCCACTGGAGGGTGGAGCAGCCTGAAATGTCTGAAGGATATTTTCGGAGGGAAAAGTGAAGAACCGCTCTGGACTTGCTTGAACTTCAGAGGGAGCTGGAGACTTGGATGACTGCCCAAGAGAGACGGGAAAATATGAGAATCCCTGGTATTACAAAACAGAACCTTGAACCTTGAACAGGCGGAAGATAACTTCCTTGCCATGGTGTTTTTGGAAAACATTAAGAGAGAGGTTGGAACTAGTTTGAAAATAGAGCACATGAAAGTTTGGCTTCACAGCCCGACTGAGCCACGAGCGCCCAGCCCCGGACGCCGAGAACCACCAATGCGCCGGCGGCTGAGAGCATCAGCCACCAGCAGGGAGTGTGGTGGGGGGTCCCCACAGATGGGGGTCCTGAGATGTTCCCAGAGGGGCAGTCTGCCCCCAGAGCCAGGAGATGTTGCCCTCTGCTCTGGGGTGGAGACAACCAGACCACCCCCGGTCCTGCAGCAGCAGGGAGCATCCCAGACGCCAACTCCTCCCCTCAGCCCCCCAACAGAGAACGGGGGTGTGAAGATCGCAGCAGCGTATTTTACACTGACCAAGCCAGATGAGTCTGCCTGTTGCTGTCTTTACCAAGTCATGCTGGTGATGCTGCGGGCTCTGCATTGCTGGGACAGGCTGAAACGTTTGTCCGCAGGTGCTCTGCTTCGACATCTGCAGTGTTGTTGTTTTCAGATGAACAGAATCAACTTTTGGGGATTTGCTTACCTGCAGTATTGAGCAAACATCAAGACTAACAGTTTGTTGCAACTAATCCTATGAGCGACGGTGGTTATTCATCCTGTGCGGTGTGTTATCCATCCAGGTCTTGCTGAAGGTGGTGGACCAGTACCGACAGAAGCAGTATGTTACTCCTCAGGTCCTACAGCAGTGCCTCAACTACCTCAACCAGGGTCTGTCACACTCACTGACCTGGAAACAGATGAAGCCGCACATGCAGGTAGGACATGCATGAAGGAATATGATCTTTGCCTGTTCCTGATTGGACCAGACCCTCTTATTCAGTTTAGAGCAATCTGAATTTAGTTTCACCAAATACTTAAAGGTACTATTCCACCAAAAATGTCAGGAACTTTAGAGAGGAGTCCTTCTGACTCAGTTCAAAGTTGACTTTAATAAAGAGTAACAAATGGATGCTGACTGAAAGTTGTTCTGTCTGTGATTTCATCATTTAATCATTCACATAGTTACAAATTTCTGCCCTACTTTTTCCACTCTGGTCATTTTTATTGTCTATTTATTTTAATAAGCCAGTCTTATTTCTCCCTCTTGAATCATCTTTAATCTCATTAATATTATGAAGATTTTGTTTCATGTAGACCATATGCCAGGAGGTCATCTTCCCTCTTATGTGCTACAAAGACGAGGACGAGAAACTATGGCAAGAGGATCCATATGAGTATATCCGTATGAAGTTCAGTAAGTGTTCAAGTATCCTGGTATTAGGGTTGTAATGATACTAGAGTTTTAGTCTTGAATTACTTGTGCGCACTCTGGAGTCTCTGCTTAGTGTTGCTGTGGTTCCCCTACTGCTCTCACAGGAACAGGGGGTCCCCATGTGTCTGTAATCTGCAGATTGCAAAGGCAGCAACAGCATATCTGAGTTTGGAGTTTGCCTACCAAAGAAAACAAAACCCTAAAAGTGAAACTGAGAGAAAGTCATTTTTGGCCATTGCTATAACATTGAGTGGTGAAGGTGAGTGCATGTCATGTCTGGGAATATGTTATTTTTGAGAGTATCCATCTTTGTATCTAGACCTCTATGATGACCATGCTCTCCCAGTCACTGCTGCCCAGAGCCTGCTGTGTAAAGCTGCACGCAAGAGGAAAGAGGTGAGCGGGGGGGGCATGAAAGCGCACATCCACAGGAACCAGAGTGCTTGTATGTGGCAACTAGCCCTTTGCCCAGGGATCTTGATATTATATTATAGTTTATTCCACCACATGAAAAAAGGGCTCTTTCTCTTTTCCTGCCAGTGTATTTTATTTTTATTGCCACAAGCTTTAGTTTCTGCACACAGATCTTGTAAATGTAATCTGCAGGATGTCCTGTATTCATTTTACAGGTCCTGCCTCAAATGATGGAGTTCTGCCATCGTATCCTGATGGACCCCTCTGCTGATCCTTGCAGGACGGATGGAGCGCTGCACTGCATCGGAGCTCTGGCTGAGCTCTTACTTAAGGTACGCAGAGACACGCATCTGGATGGAACGCTAACGAGCACTTTTATCAAGTAATCAGCTTCAAGATTCGCTGCATTTCTGCATGTCTGGTCCTACAGAAGCGGCTGTACAGGGAGCAAATGGAGCTGATGCTTCAGAACTACGTCTTCCCCTTGCTTAACTCTCCTTTGGGTTACCTGCGTGCCAGGGTGAGTGAACCTTCCTCCCTCCTTGGTAGAGCAGTGTAAGAGTGTCATGATGGCTAATAATGTGTCACCACTGAATGAATAATGTGGGTGCAGTTTAATCCTGTATGTATAATTTTCACCCTGTGTTTATTTCATAAAACTAAAAACCCATATTATGTGCAGTTAAGGTATTTGAGTTCTATATTAAATTGAACTGCATGTACAAACTCATCATTTAGGTTTAGGACCTAAACTGGAATAATTCCAGTTTATTTGAATCATGTATTCCAGTGGCTATTGAAACTAATGAAAAGTATGCAATAACCACTGGTAGGGCATATGTTCATTAAATGAAACTTAAAGAGGACCTTTTTTTGAGGAATTATTTACATTATTTACAAGCTGCACTAGAAGCTGATGTGGACTAGTGCTGTACTGCTTTCACAAATTTGACCAAGGTGGAAATTGTATGGATGCTGTACAAACTTGGGATACTCTCCTTTGTTAGTCCTGCTGGGTGTTGCACTCCTTCAGTCCGCTGCGTTTCCATGACGAGCTGGTGCTGAGGAATGCTGTGGAGTTGGTCAAACAGGATCTGATAGATGACAAAGAGATGCCTGTCAAGGTGGAGGCTGCCATCGCTCTGCAGACGCTGGTCAGCAACCAGGAACAAGGTCTGTGGTGGACAGCTGATTCACTCCTGTGTGTTAAAGCTGACATTTGTACAATGCACCTTACCAGCTTGACTGAAATCAGTCCCATCACAGGGTTGTGAAAATGAATGTTTTGAGGGAGGTATTAGCAGGAAGTTATAATAACTTTGAAAAGTAACCTGATATTGGCTTCGATTTTTCAGATTGTTTTTTCTTGTAAATTTCTCTCGTTTTTCAAGTTTGGTTTTATTTTCTTTCCCATCACAGGCCCAAGCTTCTATTTAAAAATAATGTGTGTGTAACAAAGGAGACATGGGTATTCCTTTAAGTAGGGATTAGAGACTGGTTGTCATTGTAGTCGTAGAAGCACTTATGAATATTGGTAGAACATAAACACTGATAAGTGCAAATATGATCATCTCCCATACACAGATTTAGTCTCATTTTCTCACTCAATCTTTTCTCATTATAAAGCCAAGCTGTACATCAGGCCTTACATTCGGCAAGTCATGCAGGAGCTTCTGCATGTGGTCAGAGAAACGGAGAACGATGACCTGACCAACGTCATTCAGAAAATGATCTGCGAGTACAACCAGGAAGTGGCCGTCATCGCTGTAGACATGACACAGAACCTGGTAGGACGACAACACAGACTTATTCTGTAGCTTAATCAGGTATTAAGGAAGCATGCAGCATCCAGGTGTGTGTGTGTGTGTGTGTGTGTGTGTGTGTGTGTGTGTGTGTGTGTGTGTGTGTGTGTGTGTGTGTGTTGGTGTGTGTGTGTGTGTGTTGTTGTGTGTGTGTGTGTGTGTGTGTGTGTGTGTGTGTCTGTGTGTGTGTGTGTGAGACACAGACGAGGCTACTTTTAGGTTAAGTTAGTTTTATTTTAAGTTTAGCTGTGATCTGGGGTAAAACTCGTGAAAAACATCAGGGCAAGGTAAGAGTTAAGATTAATGTGGATGTCCACAAAATGAATCAAGGTCAGTGAAGTGATGGGAAACACCACTGTGTGTGTTCGGCAGGCAGAGATCTTCACAAGAGTTCTACAGAGTGAGGAGTACGAGGAGAACGAAGATAAGACTGTCATGGCTCTTGGTATCCTCAGTACAATTGACACCATCCTCACCGTAATGGAAGACCACAAAGAGGTCTGAGGCGCACACAGCAAGAAGTATTTGAATTTGGGACAGTGGTGAATGTAATATTTGACGCCTTATTCCTTTTCATCTCTCAGATCACACAGCAGCTAGAGGGGATCTGTTTGCAGGTGATTGGCCTGGTCTTGCAGAAACCCATCATAGGTATGGCAGGTGTGTGTGCACGGGCAGTCCAAAGAGTGTGTTTTGTTTTGTTTTTTGGCGGGGGGCGGGGCCTCCCTTTTCAAATTCTGTCGTCCTCCACGTTTTCACACTTTTCCCTCGTCCTAGATATTGCAAGTGTTCCAAATTTTGTTAATGAATTAATTTTGTTATTTCAAGTAAACACATTCCTTGCTATCTTTATTAAGAGCCACAGTGATCTCTAGATTATTTTTCCACGTCTACTCAAAGGGAAGCAGTCTCATACACTGGTGTCACGTTTTATCTCCTGCATTTAATGGAAATATGTGTAGAGATTGCATGTTCATGCTGAGTGGTCTGTAAACACTCTGTTTCCTGTTAGTGGTGTTGGATTGTCTTGTGGCAGAATATCATTGTCATTCTTTAACCACTGCAGAATTCTATGAGGAGATCCTGTCACTGGCGTTTGGCCTTACCTGTCAGACCATCTCCCCCCAGATGTGGCAGCTGTTAGGCGTCCTGTATGAGGTCTTCCAGCATGACTGCTTTGATTACTTCACAGGTATGTCCTACACCCAGTTTCATCTCCACTAACTCTTGACTGTATGTGGTATTTTCCTCCTAGATATGTGCAGAAGTTGTATTTGTGTTGTTTTGTCCATAAATTTTCAAATTATATAAAATACGTCTGCTTAAGTTCCTTCTAAACGTGTTATTTAACCTAATTAACCGTCTGCAGCTGCCCAGAAATTCAGTTTACTGTGTCCAACAGGAAATAGAGGAAATTATCCCCCCTGAGAGGCAGAAACAAGCACATATTTCACACGTTTAAAATATTAATCATAAAACAGTTTTTCTGTTATCACAATAGCTGTGAAACCACAAATTGGTAACAACAAAAAAAGTGCCGTGTAGCCACATTAAGACAGTGACACATCAGCCTATTACCATATTTATTAAAGAAATACACATCTGTGTTTTGTAAGTTTGACTGCTGTGTTGGTGTTTTTACTCGCCTGTGAAAACCCCAGACAGCTGCAGATGATTCAAATGATTTTTGTGTGAATACACAGAGGTTGTGTCACATAGTTCCAAGAATATGAAACATAAATGACTATTAACTTAAAAACAACAACA
Source organism: Haplochromis burtoni (assembly GCF_018398535.1). NCBI lineage: Eukaryota > Metazoa > Chordata > Actinopteri > Cichliformes > Cichlidae > Haplochromis > Haplochromis burtoni. The sequence continues at coordinate 406,665 of NW_024582602.1, forward strand.
ACTTGAATAATAAAACTCTTGATTCATGTTGGGTAAAGCTTATATGAAAACACTGTTGGAGTTCAAAGTATGAATTGTGTTTATGTCACAGATATGATGCCGCTTTTGCACAACTACGTTACTGTGGACACGGACATGCTTCTGTCCAGTCCGAAGCACTTAGAGGTCATCTACAGCATGTGCAAAAAGGTCTGGCTCCAGATGTGTTGAGCTGTGGTTCACAGAAATATCATCAGGAACAAACATGCAGCTTTTTTCCAATGTTGTTGCTGCATTGTGACCAGTAAGCCTTTTTGTTTAAGGTATTGTCCATGGATTCGGGCGAGGATGCAGAGTGTCATGCAGCCAAACTGTTGGAGGTTATCATCCTGCAGTGCAAAGGCAGAGGCATTGACCAGGTCAGGTGCAGCTCTGTAGCTTTATTTTCCACTTATCACACAGCCAGCACCGTTTCCTTTATTTCTAACGTCCTGCAGCCAGAACACTGAAGTGCCGCTAAGTGTTTCTCTCTGTCGGTGTAATTATGCCCAAAGCTGGGAAGCCAGAGTCATGCCAGTTTGTTCACCTGCATGTTTCAAGCACACTGTGGTTCAAACCACATGTTGCTGACATTCGGAGGAAACAGTGCAATGTTTTCTGCTCTTTTCTTTCTACAGTGCATCCCTCTTTTCGTGGAGGCAGTGCTTGAGCGTTTGATGCGGGGGGTGAAATCCAGTGAGCTGAGGACAATGTGTCTCCAGGTCGCCATTGCTGCTCTCTACTACAATCCAGCCCTGCTCATCCATACGATGGACAACATGCACTTTCCACACAACCCGCAGCCCATAACCACACACTTCATCAACCAGTGGATGAATGACACTGAATTCTTCTTGGGGTAAGGCAGCAAAGAGAGTCCTTTGATGCTAACTACTGAGTTAGGGTAGAGAAATTCTGGATCAATGTTCTCTTGTGATTTTAAAAATTTCATGTTGTGAAGTTTTTGAGTGAAGCTGTGATTGCTATGAAGGGAGGGACAGTTTAATTGCTTCAAAGCGCTTTATATTGTGATGTAAAGATCCTGCAGCAATAACAAGAAAATCCAGACGGTTTGACGAGTTGGAGAAAGAAGTAGTTTTCCTGTGGCTCTATATCAGGAAGATTTATGTTTTCAATTTAAACACAAATTAAATAAATTCGACAGATAATCAGTGAGAAATGTTGATCACTGAACCATAGAGACACCGTGTCATAGATTTAGAAATGTTTGGATCTGTTTTTCTGAGCTTTGAGCAAAGCCAGACTGTTTTCCACCTACTTCCAGTCTAGCATCACTGTAACTCCAGCTCTGTAATGGGCACCAACATACCAACAGGTGTTCTTTCATTAATTCTTTTAATTAACAGATGACAGTTTAATTTGTGTGAACACTCAGAAACTGCCTTGTTCTGATTCACTCTACAGACTCCATGACCGTAAGATGTGCATCATCGGACTGAGTGTGCTAATCGAGCTTCCTAGCCGGCCAGCAGTGCTGGATGCAGTGGCTGCCCAGATTGTCCCCTCCATTCTCCTCCTTTTCCTGGGCCTCAAGCACATTAATGCCTCCCGCCTCATCAACAAACCAGAGCTGCTTGCCCGTGCAGGGGCTCAAGACGAAGACCAGAATGGTGAGAATAGAGCAGAAAGCGGGAGGTTGGCACCAACAACAGAAGAAAGAGTCAGTCAAATTAGCCACTGAACTCACCAGCGCTGAGTGTAAATTAGCTGCACCATGTTTCTCACTCTCTGCTCTACTTTGCTTCGGTTAAAAATAAAGGAATTGGGTCCTTAAACCTTCTCTACCTCTGGTGGGTCACACTCATAAATGTATTTGCTGTTATTGTTGTGATTGAGGCGTCATTCTTTTACTCGGACATGTAAATATTTTGATTCGAGTGTATTAGTTTTCTCTTAACTGGGTTGTCAAAAAAATTGATGCTAAAAATTAATATTGAATTCAGATACTCATTTGCAACAATATCGATATCAACTGTGCCGTCTTTGCCCCTCCAGCTGCACACAGCTGCACACAGCTGCACACAGCTGCACACAGCTGCACACAGCAGTCAGACAAACAGCTCCTCCCCTCACTAAAGCTGAAGTAGTTTTTCAAGAGGTCAGTAAAGCTCACGGTTCAACAACAACGAAGGAAACGGTTATCATGAATGTTAACTTGACCGGTGCACATTTTAACATTTAATGTATTTAAAATGTGTTTCTTATTTAGTTGTAGCCAGCTGTGTGGTCAGTTTTAAAATGCAGGCAGTGACTGCATGTGTTCAGTGAGCGTTCTGAATAACCTGGGGTATTAGTTATGCTCTTCTGCAATATTTAAATGTTAGGTATTTTGCTGTTTGGCCTTTGTTTTTATTAGTAAGTTCTAAAATATTGAAATCATTTGTCAAATGAAAACCAGCACAGCTGTTAATGGAAGCTGAGCGGGAGGTCGAGGCACGGTGTGCCGGGAGTGCGGTGTTCCCCCCGGCTCTAGTGGGCCGCGACCTCCTGGTCAGCTTCGAGCTGGTGGGTAACAGACGTCTCCGAAAACGTCGGAGTACTTTTGCAAATATGTGATGTCTTGATAAACTGAGCAGATATTTGAAGGTTACACAGCTACATTCACGGCTGAAAATATGTTACGTTTATTTTGTGACCCAGAAAGAGAAATATTAAAACTAAGAAGCTGCTGCCACTTTTGGAAACTGGAATTGGCTGGGCCGCGCTATGAATTCTGGGATAGGTTGGGCCACAAAGGATAGCAGCTTGGCCTTCAGATGTGACCTGCAAAGGATGTGACCTATTTTACGAGATCTTGCAAGAGTAACTCGACATGATCTTCATGTGTTTTCTTTCTCCACTGTCCCTTGCAGGGCTCCATATTTAATCACTTTAAAGCTAAAGATCCAACGTTACCAAAAAATAAAAAATAATCCTGATTGTGTGGAAATACATAAAAGACTAAGCTGACTATAACTGTCAGCTTCTTTAGAGATTTCAGCAGCAACTAGTACAATGTCTCATTAGACTGCACTGTGCTACCAGGTTTCCTACCTGCCTAGCTTGAATAGCTAAAGACTAAAGGTTACATTACACCCTTACAAAAAGATGCTGTGGTATTCTTTCACATAGGAAACCTCTTGGGAAGATCCTGTTCACAAAGTTGCTTTGGTGTCAGAACCATAAGCAGTTGGTCTGTTGACCACGACCCACCTATAGTGACTCCCCTCTTCTGGGCCAGCACTAGTTTGTGAGCCACTCCCCAAATCAAACTGTACGCTGAAAATAATCTGTCTTTAAATCCTGGTACCTCACTCTAAATGGCTGTGTTTGTTTACGGCAGAGGAGATTCCTAGTGATGAAGATGAGGTGAATGAGAATTGTAACACCATGCAGCAGCAGTCCAGCATGCCAGCAGGCCAAGGAGGCGATGATGATGACGACGATGAAGATGACTATTGGGATGACGATGGTTTTGAGGGAACGCCTCTGGAGGAGTACAGCACGCCTCTGGACTACGACAATGGAGAGGACGAGTATCAGTTCTTCACGTCTGCCCTGCTCAGTAGGTCATCATTCACATGTTAGAGAGAACCTTACTGTTTGTTTCCGGGACACTGGGAGCAGATCTTCGGGTCCTTTAGGAAGCAGCATGGTGCTTCATGGACCGGGCTCATTCAGGTGCAACCAAGATCTAGGAAGTTTCGAGAAAGGGTCAACAGCGTGGCCCCTTCTTCAAACCATCTGTGTGTAGTTTTTGTGCTGCTGTTAGAGAATATTGTTGACTTGGAGGTGGGTGATGCTTCTTAGTTGTCTCACTTTCACTCCCCTACTCGTCCACGCCCTGCTTGCAGTGACTGTGGTGCACTGTTTGAGACCCACTGCCTCTCCTTTTATACCATTTTATTCTTTACTTAAATATTTATTTGTTCACTCACTGTGACAAATACAAGACATTATCGTAACCTTCAGAAACCAGCCTATTGCAACTGCATGTTTACATTCTTGCTCTGATTGGATTCGTTGACGTTGAAACTTTTTAATATCACATACAAAAACATTGCAGTGGGATCAGTTCATTGCTCTGCTGTATTTATGCTGTTATTTTTCCACATAGTTTGGTAACCAAACAGGATAAACACAGATGGGACCGTCCTTGACAAAAATGTGATTCCCAGTAACTTTTTTGTAAAGCAGTATAACCCATTTATAGCAGCATATACCGCCTGCAAAAAGATAGATTGCATGTCTCCCTGGAAGCCTTAAAGATTAGTTGGAAAACTTATCAGAGGGCAGTTAAGGCCGATAAACACTCCTACTTTTCTCAACTCTCATAACCCTCGTGTTTTATACAATACTATAAATTCTGTACTTAACTTGGAGGGTTATGACCTGTTGCCGTCCTCTGAGTCTATGTGCAATAAGTTTATTACCTTGTGGACAAGATTGCTAGCCTGAGGCCTCTGATCCCACCTATTGTTGAGCCGGCCATGCATGCTCCTTGCTCAAGCCTATTCTCTGCTTTTGCACCGATTTCTCTGGGTGATTTAGAGGAGTTGGTGCTACATGCTAAGCCCTGTGGCTCCCCGAATGATGTTGTTACTCCCCGCTTTCTCCAAAAAGTATTTCCCATCATTGGACCTTATATCCTGAAAATTATCAATACTAGTCTGTTAACTGGTCAAGTTCCTAGTGGGTTTAAACATGCAGTCATACACCCCTTACCTAAGAAACCTGGCCTTGATAGTTCTACTATGTCAAATTTTAAACCTCCAAGCTTCCCTTTTTAAGCAAGATCTTGGAGAGGATTGTACTTACCAGCTGTTGGATTATTTGAATGACTCGCAACTGTCTTCCAATCTGGTTTTAAGCCCTTTCACAGCACAGAGACAGCTCTTGTTAAAGTTATGAATGACATTCGTGTTGCTACTGATCCTGGTAAATATGCTGTGCTTGTGTTATTGGACGTGACAGCTGCATTTGACACAGTGGACCACGACCTGCTGATCTCCTGCTTACATCACTGTGTGGGAATTTCTGATCTGGCATTGTCATGGATAAAATCATATCTTTCCGAAAGGAGTTTTTGTGTCAAGCTGGGGCTGGCCGCTTCCTCTGTGGCCCCTCTGCTTTGGGGTGTGCCCCAGGGATCTATCCTTGGGCCATTATTTTTCTCGCTGTATTTACTCCCCCTTGGTGCGATTTTTCATAAACACGGAGTGTCATTTCATTTGTATGCCGATGACTGTCAGCTTTACTTACCTTTTAGTCATTTGGATACCTCCCCATGTCAATCACTGCTTGACTGTCTCAGCGATATTAAATTATGGATGGCAAATAATTTTTTGAATTTTAATGGTCACCCACATCGCTCTACTGATTCTCCAGATGTTGATTTTGGTGATTTGACCTCTCATCTGAAAAGTTCAGTCACTAATCTTGGTGTTCTTAAAGTGCTATACAAATAAACGATGATGATGCATGAAACCACCGTGACACTAGAGCTGTGCTGTGTGTTTGTCTGTGTCTGTAGGGGTCCAGAGTACTGATCCAGCATGGTACCATTGTTTGACGGCTGCGCTCAGCGATGACCAGAAAAAACAGCTTCAGGAGATCTACAGCATCTCACAGCAGAGGAGGAGCACTGCAACTAAGGGCCAATGGTGAGAGACGACATGAGGAGAGAAGTTAGAAAGACGGGAAGAAACATGCTGAAAAAATTGTAATTGACTCGGTGCATGCGTTACCGCATCCAGGGGTCCGGTTCAGCTGTTCTGGCCGTTTGCTTAAGCCCACGGTCCTGGACTACAGGGAGTGCAGAATTATTAGGCAAATGAGTATTTTGTCCACATCATCCTCTTCATGCATGTTGTCTTACTCCAAGCTGTATAGGCTCGAAAGCCTACTACCAATTAAGCATATTAGGTGATGTGCATCTCTGTAATGAGAAGGGGTGTGGTCTAATGACATCAACACCCTATATCAGGTGTGCATAATTATTAGGCAACGTCCTTTCCTTTGGCAAAATGGGTCAAAAGAAGGACTTGACAGGCTCAGAAAAGTCAAAAATAGTGAGATATCTTGCAGAGGGATGCAGCAGTCTCAAAATTGCAAAGCTTCTGAAGCGTGATCATCGAACAATCAAGCGTTTCATTCAAAATAGTCAACAGGGTCGCAAGAAGCGTGTGGAAAAACCAAGGCGCAAAATAACTGCCCATGAACTGAGAAAAGTCAAGCGTGCAGCTGCCAAGATGCCACTTGCCACCAGTTTGGCCATATTTCAGAGCTGCAACATCACTGGAGTGCCCAAAAGCACAAGGTGTGCAATACTCAGAGACATGGCCAAGGTAAGAAAGGCTGAAAGACGACCACCACTGAACAAGACACACAAGCTGAAACGTCAAGACTGGGCCAAGAAATATCTCAAGACTGGTTTTTCTAAGGTTTTATGGACTGATGAAATGAGAGTGAGTCTTGATGGGCCAGATGGATGGGCCCGTGGCTGGATTGGTAAAGGGCAGAGAGCTCCAGTCCCACTCAGACGCCAGCAAGGTGGAGGTGGAGTACTGGTTTGGGCTGGTATCATCAAAGATGAGCTTGTGGGGCCTTTTCGGGTTGAGGATGGAGTCAAGCTCAACTCCCAGTCCTACTGCCAGTTTCTGGAAGACACCTTCTTCAAGCAGTGGTACAGGAAGAAGTCTGCATCCTTCAAGAAAAACATGATTTTCATGCAGGACAATGCTCCATCACACGCGTCCAAGTACTCCACAGCGTGGCTGGCAAGAAAGGGTATAAAAGAAGAAAAACTAATGACATGGCCACCTTGTTCACCTGATCTGAACCCCATTGAGAACCTGTGGTCCATCATCAAATGTGAGATTTACAAGGAGGGAAAACAGTACACCTCTCTGAACAGTGTCTGGGAGGCTGTGGTTGCTGCTGCACGCAATGTTGATGGTGAACAGATCAAAACACTGACAGAATCCATGGATGGCAGGCTTTTGAGTGTCCTTGCAAAGAAAGGTGGCTATATTGGTCGCTGATTTGTTTTTGTTTTGTTTTTGAATGTCAGAAATGTATATTTGTGAATGTGGAGATGTTATATTGGTTTCACTGGTAAAAATAAATAATTGAAATGGGTATATATTTGTTTTTTGTTAAGTTGCCTAATAATTATGCACAGTAATAGTCACCTGCACACACAGATATCCCCCTAAAATAGCTAAAACTAAAAACAAACTAAAAACTACTTCCAGAAACATTCAGCTTTGATATTAATGAGTTTTTTGGCTTCATTGAGAACATGGTTGTTGTTCAATAATAACATTATTCCTCAAAAATACAACTTGCCTAATAATTCTGCACTCCCTGTAGTAAGAGACCCTACTGGGTGTTTGCAGAGGGGCGGACCACTAGGGGGCTCCATTCACACCCAGTGAGAAGGGAAGGAGAGGGCTAATGTGTTTGCTGCCTTGTGAGTTCAGTTGTGTGAAGCCGAGATTCAGCGTGTTAGTTCAAAATGTGTTAGCACCAGTCACAATTGCAGTGTTGGCGGCCATGGTCTTTCCACACTCGCCACAGCTGGGGATTGAAACTAGGTCGCTCTAGAGCCCTGAGCTTTTCCACACACAGCATCAGGACACGGCACTGACAGTGGGCTATTTTAGCAATCTCTTATCAAAAGCCTCCAACGAATTTAACAAGCAAAGCCAGTAGAAAATAAATCTTGTGGGTTTTGTCGTAGCAGAGGGAGAAGGATGCAGTTTTAAACGCGTCGCTCAATCCTGAGCCGAGTTTCATCTTGTGTTTTCAGAGCACTGAAGAAACAGATGGGCTGCAGAATCAGGAGAGGGGTCAAAGAAGAGCAACGCTGGTCTGAGCTGAAGTGTACTTCAGTTCAATCTGAACGATGTCAGTCTACATCCAACCATATCTGAACAGATCCCACCAGAACCAGAGTTTCAGTAGACCTGGATGGAGTAGCAGGGGCTGGTTTCAAATCACAATAACTGCTGATTTGCTGCACTGCTTCAGACCCCCACTGGAATAATGCTTTCACTGGGACAGGTCCACCGGCCTGTGAGTGTGTGACGGTGTCTCTGTGTATACTTGAGGAAAAGATCTGCATTATAAATATAATTGTTCTTGACCAGCACAATTCACAAAATATTTTGTACAGTGCAGTGCTTTAATTTGTAACTAAGTCAGTTGTGTTTTGTGTTTGTCTCTCAGCGAAAGTGTAAAAAACAAAACAATAAAACTGCGTCGGAGTGTTTTTGTATGTACTCTAAGAGCCTCTTTCTTCTCTGGGCAAGAAGAGACCCTTTCTGTCGGCCTGCGTTGTACATAGACTGTGAATGGAAACGAGATCAGAGGTCTTGTAGATCGACTGTAATGTTACATATGTAATGTAAAGTGGGAGAGGAGGAGCTTTTAGTCATGTTGGATTTGTTTTTGTGAGGTTTTTTGAAACTGATTTAAGAAAACCATGGATGTTCACGCAGTAGAGTTTTTTCTTTACTATCGTTACTCTTTACCGTTACTAAACCAACATTTCTGGTGTGTTGTTAAATAACCTGCTGAAATAGTGCAGTTAGTCCAGCTATAAAGAATTTAGTCTTTGGAATTGCTCAGTTTTTATTTATTTATCTTTTTTTGTGGATTACTCAAAAAAAATAATAAAATTTCAGTTAAGTTAAAGAACTAAACTAATAACACAAAAACACTTTTGACATCAGTAAGAACCACAACCGAATTCATGCTTTCTGTAGCTGCATAAGAGTCGTCAGTGACACGCAGGGTTTAGGGAACATCAACAAAACGATACTTTTGGGATGTTTCGATTCATTTTTCATTCAGTTTTTGCTTCAGTGCTTTTGTTCTACAAATTCTCATAAGTTGTAGAAGTCCTGCTGTCCTTTGGGGGGGACTCTTTCAGGACTCCACATTGTGCTTCTGTTATGATCTTTACAGAATACTTGCCACAATGAGTCGTCCTGAATTTACTCAATTTGTGCTTTTGCAAATGGATCAACACAATAGTCTTTTGCATTGATTGTAAAAATCACCACAGCAGTTTGCTCTGGGTGCTTTATATTGGAAAATACAGACTATACAATATTACCCCTCTACCAATGCCAAGCAAGCATTTGACAATGCTGGAAGAAACTCCTCTCTTTAAAGAGACTTCATCCAAGTGACGAACACTACAAACGCTACGTCCACATGAACAGAGTCAACTTTTGGGGAATAGTAGGACTTCTTTGTGCATTTTTGAGGGAGTAAGCTTTTAAGAGATACAGAGCAAGTAAATACTGAAGTTAACAATTGAAAGCACCACTCAGGTGCATCCCAGCTGGTACTGTAAGGGTTTGCTCACTGTTTTCAATAAAGATCTGAAAAGTTTCAATGTTTGCATTAGTTTAGTCAGATTGAGTTTGTTTCTACTTTGTGAAGATGGACCACATTTTTAGTTATAAATTCAGAAATTCCAAATTGTTCACATCTTTCTTCCAACGTCTGTATGCGCTGAAGAAATACCTCTGAGACAATGCTGTATGTGCAACACTTTTAGGAGATGGTGCCATTGTATCGCTGTACTGAAGAGGTTTCAATGACACAGTGAAGCCTAAGTGAAAATGATGCTTTATCTTCAGCTTAGCAGTTGTACCGAAGTCCAAAGAACTGAAGTTTTTAAGATTAAAAATCTTAATTGTGATAATGTCCTAAACAAGTAAAAGTAACAAAAGCACAGGCTCTGAATTGTACTCAAAGTAAGTTTGCTCTTTGCTCCTTGAAGGACGGTTTTACTACCAGCTGTTTTTATGCAAGGGTAACTCAGCCTTGTGCTATATTAATATAATAATAAAATAATATTAGTACATAAGAATGCAAATTGAAATTCTAATTCTAATGAATGTACTCAGCTTGAATCTATTATGTAGGACACAAGCAGTAAAGCGGAATTTGAAAAAAATAACCATTTTCTGTTGCCTACATCGTAGACGGTGACTTTAAATTAAATTAAGATCCTTAAAACCCAAGTAGCTCAACATGGGGAAAAGAATCATGACTCATAATCATTTCTATTGTGTGCTCCAGTAAGTTTTCTGTATACAGCTGGTATAAAGGTGCAATTCAGTTAATTTACCATCATCATTAAATGCAAATTAATCTTGATGTAATCTGACACTTACCATGAGCACCAAACCAACACAGGGCTTCACTCTGAAATCACCACAGTACTACAAGCTAACCTTTTTATCCAGAACAAAAGTACCAGTATTGTCATGCAACATTTCAACATCACAAAGTTACGTTTCAAGAGGTGAGATTAAGAGAAAATGTCTCCCTGACTTAAGATGTAAAAGGTCTTAAAAGCCACCGTTTTATGATTAAAGTGAGTGCTATGGAGGGTTTCTGTGTGTGATTTTGCTAATACTTCAGCTGCTTAAATTTAATCAAAATATAATCAAACATTAGTCTAATAAAATATAATTAGAAAAGTCGAATGAGAATTTAATCATTGGAATGAAATGTTTTTAATACCCGAGTTCTGACATTTTACTGATATTGTGTCTGTACTTCTTTGCTGGGACTGTGTCGATGGAGAATGTAAGTAAGTAAAACTGTATTTATATGGCACCTTTCTAGATAAAAAGATCACAAAGTGCTTCACACAGGGATGAAACAAAAACAGACAGAAGTTAACAAAATGCAATTCTAAAAAGACGTTTTTTAGTTGTCCACAGATCTTAAGCTCAGTGGGAGAGAGTTCCACAGTCTGGGAGCCACAGTGGCAAAAGCTGTGTCTCCCTTAATCTATCACCCCAGAACAGGGGTGATAGATTCTACACCAACTTACATTGTCTTCCTATTAAATACCGAATTGATTTTAAAATTTTATTGTTTACTTATAAAATCCTAAACAATATGGCACCTGACTACCTAGCTGATCCCCTCTGTTTGTGTAGCCCGCAGAGAGCGCTAAGATCATCGGGCCAACTGCTCTTAGTGCAACCTAGGTCTCGGCTGAAGACCAGAGGAGGCCGTGCCTTTGCCGTTGCCGCACCCAGGTTATGGAATACTCTTCCTCTTCATATTCGCGCATCAGATTCCATTCAGTCTTTTAAATCACGTCTAAAAACGTATTTGTTTAACCTGGCATTCAAGGCTAATTAGGGAAATTTACATCTGGCTTTGCATTTAGATTATGTAATTATTTTATATTTTAATATCTGTAATTTATATTTTATATTGTGACTTTTTATCTGTATCATGATTTTACTGGAAAGCGCTTTGGTGTACTTCGGTCTTTAAAATGTGCTATATAAATACATTTTGATTGATTTTTGATTGATTAGTTCTCTGCCTTGTAGGCTGAATAACCAATAGGCCCTGATCACATGACCTCAGAGACCTGCTGGGGACATAGGGCTGTGAAAGTTCAGTGATGTAGGCTGGCGCTTGTCCATGAAGAGCTCTAAAGGTCAGAACCAGAATCTTAAAATGGACTCTGAATTCGATGGGGAGCCAAAGCAGCTGTGTTAGCAACGGTGTCACATGAGAGTACTTAGATGTTTTGGTCAGAAGCCTTGCTGCAGCGTTTTGGACAATCTGCAGTCGCTCCAGGGAGTCCTTGTTAGACATGTAAAGAGGGAATTACAGTAGCCCAATCGTGATGAAATGAATGCATGGACAACAATCTCCAGTTCAGTACGAGATACAATAGGACTTAATTTAGAAAAGTTTCTTAAATGATAAAAGCAGGACTGAACCAGACGTGAACAGAGTGAGATCCGGGTCAAAAGTTACCTCTATAAATGTTGAAAGAGGACCAAGAGCATTCATTATGTCAGGTCTGTCAGGAGCACATACAAGGACTTCAGTCTTTCCTTCATGAAGTTGGAGGAAGTTGTCAGCCATCCAACCTTTGATGGATTCTAAGCACTAATTCAGAAGCTTAGAAACATCTTGGGGTTTATAAGAAATGTATAACTGGATATCATCTGCGTCGCAGTGGTAACAAATGTCCTCAAAACGCCAATATTTCAGCCTCTCAAGCTGAATGTGATGGTTAACGGTCACAAAGGCCGACATGAGGTCCAACATCAGGAGAACAGAACATTTTCCTGCATGTTAGACTGAAGACTGTTTCAGTAGAACGAGCTCTGCAAAAGCCAGACTGATATTTGTCAAGGATATTGGGTTTGACGGTATTTTTGAGATTGGCCTGTAAGTATTTGGCAGCATTTTTAAAATAAGCAGGGACTTTACCAGACACCGGTGAAGTGTCAATTATGGTGAGCACACAGGGGCCGATAGACTGGAAGACATTTTTGAGTAACGATGCAGATAAAATGTCAAGTGAACAGGACGATGCTTTCATTGAAAACTACTTTTACCAGCTCTGGTAGTGAGATGGGTAAGAAACGTTCTAAGATAACAGGCCGAGCTGGAGAAGGAACCGACTATGCAGATGCTGATGGGGACAATTTTTTTTTCTTACATCACTATTTCTTCTAGAAAGAAAGAAAAAAAATGTAAACATGGCACCCAGGCCAGATCTTGTCTGAACATGTCAGGATAACTAGGCAAATATTCAGAGAAAGTAACAAATTCAGACTTCAAAAAGGCGAGAAGAAGCATAAATGAGCCACATCTGTTTTATCTCAGTTTAGCAGATTCTTTATGTATGTATACATGAACCATTCTGAACATGTTTTGGTTTCTTAGGTGTTGTAAGAACATCCTGTTCCTCTTCAAAGTGTAATTTCCTGCAGCAACTTGACAGATGTCAAAGCGACAACAAACCACAACATCACCGCTTTAGCTTGTTTCACTTTACTGATCTGGAGCATGGCGAGTGCAGTGGAGAGGTTGCTGTGGGCCTGCATTATCCTGGATTCTGGTGTGCGCTCGATTTCACTGCCAGAAATCAGTGATTTGAAGTTCATTGAGGAATGTGTGAAGGAGCACAACTTGGCGCGGTCATCTGTCAGTCCCCCTGCTACCGACATGCTGTACATGGTACGTGAAGAAATGGCGTTTGTTTCCTCTCTCTAGTTCTGGAAAGCAGTAATAAAATCACAGTGAGTAAGCAGTGATAGAAAAAATGACTTGTTCATGTCTTCTGTGATCTGTCTGCAGACTTTGTTGGGAATGAGGAGGTGAGGGAAAGAAAGTTATTAAAGCATGTACAGTTGTACAAAGCTTCATGCAACACATTCACACATGACGTTATTAAGCAGAAGTCAGAGGAAGTAATGTAAAAGACAGACAAAGCCACCGATAGTCACAGGTAGAAAAGATCTTCGGTAAGTAAAAAAATAAAGAACAGTTCGGTGACAACAAAACTGTGCAATAGATTGCACTCAAACTGCCTTTCTGGCATGGCTAAAGTGCACTGCAAATGTTGTGGCAAAAACCTCGCCACAAGTTTGGAAGTCGACTCAGCCATTTGACTTTTTACTTCTGCTTGTGTATCACAAATGTAATGTACTGACTTAGAAAAACAGTGAGGAAGTCAGAAATGTGTATGCACGAAAATGAAACTAGTGTGTTAGAAAAAACTGAATTAACAAAAGATGAGGTCTAATGCTTCAAATCTTCTGTATCTGCTTATCCAGACGTGGGATGAGGCCTTAGCCATTACTGCGAAAGCGTGGGCAAAGCGCTGTATATTTGATCACAACATTTACCTCAAAGATGCTTCCCGCGTGCACCCTACCTTTCCCTCTGTGGGAGAAAACATATGGACAGCCCATCCACCATCACAATTTAATACATCAAAAGCCATAAAGAGATGGGTGGATGAAGTAAAAGACTACAGCTACCAAGAGAACAGCTGCAATAAGGTTTGTGGCCACTACACACAGGTATGTGACCTTTCTACTGCACGCATAATGTGGAGAAAAAAAAGAGAAAAAAGTGAACCATGATTTGTATATTTTTCTGCATGTGACACTTTAACCTCTTTGGTCTTTGCAGGTTGTGTGGGCCAGCACCTACAAAGTTGGATGTGCAGTACAGCTGTGCCCAGATGGCATCAAGCACTTCACTAATAAAAAAGGTGTCCTCTTTGTATGCAACTAAGTTGAAAACATGTTTAAATAACACAGTGAAATTAGCAAATGAAAACTTTTGTCTCAGCAGGTTATTCTGGGCTGCCCTGAGTGTCATGTGAAAAAAGGAATTTGTTTATACGTATGTGTTATGCCGCAGTCAACTCGTCCTGCTGTGAGAGTACCCACAGGAACTAGAGCCAGGGTGGGCAACTCCAGGCCTCGAGGGCCGGTGTCCTGCAGGTTTTAGATCTCACCCTGGGTCAACACACCTCAATCAAATGGTTCGTTCGTTACCAGGCCTCTGGAGAACTGCAAGACATGTTGAGGAGGTCATTTAGCCATTTAAATCAGCTGTGATGGATCAAGGACACATCTAAGACCTGCAGGACACCGGCCCTCGAGGCCTGGAGTAGAAAGACTGAGCATATCTCTCCCATACTGGCTTCTTGTCATTGGCTCCCTGGCCCCGTCTTGTCTCAAAAACCTTATGAAAAGTTACCTCCTTTGCACAGTGTCAGCTTACAGCACTTGTTGCTGCTGAGTTTGCATATTTTGCTGTGAAGTACAGCCAGACTTTTGACCGCTTCGCCTTGGGCATTTTTAATCTGTAGCTCTGCTCTAACAGAACGTACGTACTTGGGCCCGCCTACTATCCTTGAAAAGGTAAAATGATTGGCTAGAATTCAAAGTGTCTGACATCTCAGGGAAAATAAAGCACAGAAATAAAGCACCAAAATGTGCGCTGCTTTTCGGTCTGGTTACTACCGTTTATGTCAGAAGCGGTGCCACAATGGCACTGGATACCGGTACCCATCCCTAGTCATAACTTCTTACCTGAAGTTCAGTTCACCTGACGCTCGGACCGGCGGCCACCTCGGGTCTCTGCTCCTCCTGCCTAACCTTTCCCTCATCCACCTGCTGGTCTCTGTGGAAGCTCCGCCATAGCCACCACCAAACAACTGAGTTATTTTTACACACCGGTCAGCATCTGGACAATCCACCACCTTTCACTGTTTATACCGTCACAAAAAAACCCCCAAAAAATCATCGGCCCATAAAAACTAAAAATCACCATCGGCCCACCAGGCCTGGTGGGCCGATGGCCAGTCCAGCTATGGTCTCTCCCTGACAATGTGATGCTGGATGTCTGCCGTTCTGAAACTCCTGTTTGCAGAAGACAGACTACAAAATCTTACCTGGGACGATGTGTTCTAACCCCGTTGTTTTATGGAAGTCATACAAACGAAAATAGTCTGTAAAAAATATCATGCAGTATGATTCAAAGGTGAAATTTTAAAGACTAAGGAAAGTTTAGGGCCAGTCTGCAGCAGCCTGGGCCAGGCAGATCCTCATGTACTAATGACAAGTGAATGAACTGAAAAAGGGAGCAAGGGTGCAGTTACAATGATCTGAGACACTTTTTAAAATTAATGTCTGTTGTTTTTATGAATGGCCACAATTAATTATGGGACAGTGTTTTCTCCTCCCCTTTCATAAAGGTCCAGTGTATCCTATGCTAAAGGAAGCATGTTTTTAGCAAGGATGTTTGTAGCTCCTGAATTGGAACAGCTCTTAGTATGGATGCCACACAGATACTCACAGGCCACTTCTCTCACTTTTAGGACCCTCCCTAAGCAGCATGGACTGTTGTTAATAACTTAACACTGTGTGTTAAGTTATTAATAATCTTTGGCTCTTTTCCATAGTTTCACTTTTATCCTGTCCTTCTCCCCAAACCTTTTTTGTGGTATAAAGAGGTTACTATAAGCAGAAAGTACTGAGAAACAAATTAATATCACTGATTTATATGTTTTTCTGGGATCTTTTGACAATAACAATGAAAGAAAAAAACGTCATCTTTAAAATGACCCTATGTTGAAGCAAGCAGGTGTGTGTGTGTGTGTGTGTGTGTGTGTGAGTGTGTGTGTGTGTGTGTGTGTGTGTGTGTGTGTGTGTGTGTGTGTGTGTGGTGTGTGTGTGTGTGTGTGTGTGTGTGTGGTGTGTGTGTGTGATAACGTGGGAGGCGGAGGTAAGATGATAAGGGGAAGTGAAGATAATTCCAGAAATTTTCCACCTAGAGTGTGGTGAGGTGACTGAGCCTGTTTCTTTTCTTTTACAGGGGTAATATAATCGGACAGCACCCATATGCATCTGAGGGGGGAGCCTGCTTGAGGTGCAGCGGCACTTGTGAGAATAAACTCTGTCGTAAGTATCAAGTGTCTCTGGTTCAGTGTGAAAAGTTGCTGCTTATCTTCAATCAAACCACAAGTTCAAATTTCAGCCCAGCTCATTTTAAAGATGTGAAAATTCTGATTAGAAATCAGCATGGATATTAACTCTTTAACACAGTGGGCCTCATTAACTGACATTTGCACAGTAATGTTCTTGCTGTCATTTTCACAAACCTACAGGATTCATGAATCATGTCCTGTGTCAGCAAATGTGACTCACTGTAAATAAACAAGTTCATGCGTGCTGTCTGAGGGTTGTAATCTGCAACCTGGAATGCTCACCGTGCATGCTGCCCAGGCCCTCTGTTATAGGAAAACACATTTATGGTGGTGTGAAGGAGCTCCAAGAGAAAAACTCACATCCCTTCATCAAAAAAGCAGAATTCTGACTAAAGGAGGCCAAAAACGGTGGCACGGTGGTTAGCACTGTTGCCGCACAGCAAGAAGGTCCTGAGTTCAATTCCACCATCAGGTCTTTCTGTGTGGAGTTTGCATGTTCTCCCCGTGTTTGCGTGGGTTCTCTCCGGGTACTCCGGCTTCCTCCCACCGTCCAAAGACATGCAGCTTGTGGGGATAGGTTAATTGGATAATCCAAATTGTCACTAGGTGTGAATGTGCGAGTGAATGTGAGTGTGAATGGTTGTCTGTCCCTGTGTGTTAGCCCTGCGACAGACTGGCGACCTGTCCAGGGTGTACCCCGCCTCTCGCCCTATGACAGCTGGGATAGGCTCCAGCGCCCCCCGCGACCCTGAAAAGGATAAGCGGAAGCGAATGGATGGATGGATGGAGGAGGCCAAAAACGTCAGAGTGTTTTCTTGGAAGTGACACTGGTTTTAAACATTTTTTAAAGTATTTAATAATAATATAAAACCCCACTTGGACTGCATGTATCTCCTGAAACTAAAAAGAGAAAAGGTATGACATAAAAGCTGGTGTAGGACAAACTTATAAAAGACCAAACAAAAAGAAGGAAGCAGGTGGAGGACGGGGCGCACCTAATCTTCCACCATGACTAACCCCCTTATCTTTTTACCATGAACCATGAGGTCCATTTTACATCCTCTCTTTAAATGACCGTAACTTGGTTACCGTTGCAAAATTCAAATGGTTTCAGAAAAAAGAGACAACAAGCTTCATGGTGATGTTCACTTTAGCACAAGGCAATCACAGGGTAGCGTCTGAACAGAGACAGGGAACTCCGCTCCGCCCAGGTTTGCTTCACATTTCTGCAACTCCTCAACTATTTTGGGCTCGAGAGAAAATTACATTTTTTTCCTATTATTTTATAACCAAAGTCACTAAATAAGTCTAAGTAGCCTGTATGCTACTTGGATGATTAAGGATTAATGAATGCGGTAAAATACAGTTATTACTCACAGTCATTGAGCTGTGCGTTTACATCTTAAAAAATGTCATCTTGTTCTCATGTGTCTTAATGTTGTTGCAGGTAGTCCTGAACGTGATTCACAGAAAAGTAAGTCTGATGGTGATTAAGGCAAAAAATAATAGCAGTGAAGGGTGGCTTTAAAAGTCCACAGCTGAAGTTTGTCAGTGTGTAGTAATGAAGTAAGCAGCACAGATTCTGGACTCAGAATTTGTCATAAAAACCATTTTTGCATTTCCAGGCTACAACTGGAGCCCAGACTGGGACACCTCGGATACCAGCAGCTCTAGCTCTGTCAGCGTTCTGATCGCTCGGCCGGTTGCCCTCAGCTTCACTTTCATTACAGCGTATGTAGTCCACTACTTCTACCCTGATGCATTCTGCTATGAATAAAGCAGCTTGGCCTGAGCAACACTGATTTCCTTTAGACATTAAGCAAATTATTCTGTCCATGTGAGGCTTCGGCCCACAAATGTAACATGTATGAAAATTAATAAAATTACTTTTATCTCTGCTTAATTATTATCAACTATCAACTCCACTATCAGTCTCACATTATAGCACCAACGACAAAGTCAGTGCTCAAAAGTAATCTTTCATTTGACAGCACGTTTAAGGTGGTCAGGCCAGAGATGAATGGCCAGACTGCTACGAGCTGATGACAACAGTGACTCGGCCACGCGTTCAAAAGAGCATTTTTAAATGCACAACACAAACCTTGTATCAGTTGGGCTCCAGTAAGAGCAGAATGGGGGATTTGCACCATTCATGTACAGACAAGCAACTGTGTGATGCCGTCATGTCAATATGGACCAAGATCTGTGGTCACTAGGTGGTCCAGCACGTGGTTAACGTCCACGATACTCCCAAAAGTATTCGCTCATCTGCTTTCACACACACACACACACATGAACTTGAGTGACATCCAGCTGCAGAGTGGGGGGCACAGTTAGGCTCAGTGGGTGAACAGGCGACCATATGTCTTATAGCCAGAGAGCAGTAGGCCTGGGTTCAACTCTTCTAGGAAGTTTTTTTAAATGAGAATTTGTGGCCATTCTTCCAGAAGCCCTTATGTGAGGTCAGACACTGATGTTGGATGGGAAGGCGTGGCTCGCTGTTGCTAATTCATCCCAAAGGTTTTCTGTTGGACTGAGGTCAAGACTCAAGTCAAGTTTACTCACACCTCACTTGCTTGTCCAGGTCTTTCTGGACCTTGCTTTGTGCACTGATGCACAGTCATGTTGGAACAGTCCCTAAACTGCTCCCACAAAGTTGGGGCCATGAAAATGTCTGTAGTGATCGACTCTAAAGAAAGATGGTGATCTCTGCATACTCTGCGCCTCGCCACTTGGATGTAATACCATTCAACAGTTTACTGTGAAATATTTAGGAGCATAGCATTCCTGAGAGCAATCCATTCTTTCACAAATACAGGTAGAAGCACTCTGCATGCCCAGATACTTGACTTAATACACCTGTAGCCATGGAAGTGATTGGAATGCCTTATTCCCATTATAGTGCAAATCAAAGAAAGCACTTCAGAAGGCAAAAAGGGTCCAACCCAGGCCTTGAAAGGTGTGCCTAATAATGGGTGTATTTCTTTAAGGTTTTGGAGACTGGACATCTATGGTAACACAGCAAAAATGGAAATTAAGGGAAATGTAAGAAAACAAGACCTAGTTTATTTAAAAAAGAAAAAATAACTCCTTTAATTTTACATTTTTTTCCTCTGGAAATAATTAATAGCAAGCGAGTCAAACAGAAGGAAAAAACCAACACATTCCCGTCACTGTGTAACATGTAAAAAGGAAAGTCAAGACAGACGAAGCATCATCTTGATCCACGCTCTACACATTCACTGAAATTCTTCTTGCTGTGAGCTCAGAGTCTTTTCTCTGTCCAACAAGTGCCACAGCACAGGGAACAGTGCACAGTTAGCCTTTGCTTTTCGCTTTGTTGCTCTTCTTCTTCTTCTTTTCAGTGGTGCTGCTGGTGGGAGGTGCAGGGTTTAATGGTGGAGCACCCAGTTTCTTTGTTTTGGCTTTTTTTACTTTGTCCTTTATAGCTTCGATGTCCAGCTTGCCTTCTGTAGGAGCTGTGGATACATAGAGGAGACAAGAATGGACAAATTAAGGGCAAAGCTATACCAAGTGCTCAAGAATCCAGGATTTTCCTTTAATTTGTCACTGCTAGGTTCTGAGATCAGTGCTTGTTTTAATATTTCTACCTTTAGCAGTCTTCTTCATCAGAGGCTTCTCTTTAGGAGGAATGAAGGCTTTGTTCCGCTCTTCTTGCTTCTTGGTCAGTGCGGTGGCCTGTTTCACCTACAAAGAGGAAGGAAGTTTACAAAGGCGACGTTACACAATGCTTGGTTGCTGCCACTGAAACTCAAAAGCAGCCTGAAGAAAACCGAAAGAGACAAAGCCACCATAAATTCTCACCTTGATTTCTTCCATCTTCTTCCTTTTCTTCACACTCTCCCGCAGGAAGAATTCTCCTGTGGCCAGCTCCTGGTCAACCTGCATAGGAAGTCCACATATTTGAAACGTACTTTAAATTGCCTCAACATGCAATTTAGTCTCAGCGGTTGTGTGTGTTTGTTATACATTAGAAACACTGAAATTCTTCAACCATGCTTCCCCTGACCTTGCTCTCTGGCTGTGGAGGAGGGAACGGGGTGTACTCCTTCTTCACGCTCTTCTTCTTGGGTTCCTTGCGCTTGGCAAGATTCTTGTGTCGGAACTTGGGCAGAAAGCGCTCCCAGTTTTGCACCCGCAGTTCGGGGTCTTTGGACAGCTCCCGTTTGATCATCAGAGTCTGATGGTTGCAGCCGTGGGTGGTGGTGATGGAGGGGCAGAACAGCAGTTATAAAGATGCAATACTTTGGTCATGTTGTGTATTTACACCTTATGTAGTGACTGCAGTAAAATGCTGTTTTATTAAAGACTGCACTGTGCAAAAGTCGCTTATTTCGTTTTTTGCTAGAAAACTGGGAAATAAGTGCAGCGGTAAGTGGAGGGATTTACTGAAACGTGCAAACATAAATGGAAACCAATGAAACCAAAGAACATTTCCAACAAGTCAACGTCTCAGAGGAAATTCCAAGGCTCTTCTTTTGTTCTGTTCACAAGATGATCCCACACAGTTTGAATAGCACTGATCTGCTTTTCCATCAGATATGCTTTTACTTAGAGCTGGGCGATATAAGATTTTTTCATTTCAGGCGATAACGATATCTATCACGATATCAGCCAAATAACTATATTTGTAAGATTTAAATGTGCCGTTGCTCACAAGTAAAATGTGAAATAATCAGCAGCTTGTTTTTATTTAAATATTTGTTTCCCATAATAAGTTCAACAGGGTAGATGTACTTAAGGAACATGAGACTTTTTCAGATAAATAAAGGCAAATATTGCAAACTACACAAAAGGCAGCCGCTAAAGCGTTTAAGTTTCAAAATAGAACAAACGAAACAGACTAAACTGTCAATTCCACTTAGAAACAAAATATGAATTCTAAAAATAAATCTTAGTTTGTTTTACAGAAGAACAGACAAAACTGACTAACTTTTGTCAACATTAAATAAACTGAGAACTAAAAGGAAATTCTCAATCTCTCCTTGTTGTGTAGCTGAGCTTTTCAAACAGCTGTAACAGTTACGTTAGTCTGACAAAAGCCGAATGACGAATCAGCGCTTCCAGTCAGAGACTGAGCTGCACCAGTTTATTGTATTTCCAGACTTGCTTTCGGCACATTTACAGTGCAGCTTCTGTTTTTGTCAGACTTGAAATAGCAGAAATACCTTCACACTACGGAGCTTCTGTGGCTCTTCCATTCGACAATCTCTCCGGCGTTGGAACCATCATCTGTGTTCTCTTCGGTAACCTTCGGTCACGCTCGGTTGATGTTTCTAGTCGGCGCAATCATTTCCTCCGTTACCCGGGCGGCACGGCGGCTGGCTGCTTCCCAAACAAATACACATGTGCGGCTTGGCACTTGTGCTGTACGTAACAAGTCACGTGATGCTGCGGCTGTGATTGGTTCGGCTCTGCGTTACTTAATTTGGATTGGCTGTTCTTTTTCTTTTTCTTTTCTTTTTTTTAAGAGCACAAGAGAGTGAGGTCTATCGCAATAGTTTAATTTTTCTATCGAGAAAAAGTTATTTCGCAACACATATCGTTATCGTTCTATCGCCCAGCTCTACTTTTCCTGCATTGGCAGTGAGTTTGAGATCGCTGTTATGTCTTCCAGATGGTAGTGCATGACAGCTCAGAATCTGAAGGTATTTTTCTGCAATCAGCAGACCACCACCAATTTTGACGAGACCTCCACCACTGAAACCACGACAGAACCTCCAGTGTGCTTTACAGACGCTGGAAACTCACTGTTGTATCTCTGTCCTAACCTCTAATACGGACAGGAACATTTAGAGTTTCAATCCATCAGACCTGTTGACATTTTTAGTTCAGGGCTTGTGTAATTTAACCCTTTTTCCCAGTTAATTTCCCTTAAGAATAGCTTCTTCAAAGCCTGGAAGGTTTTCAAGGAGGCATTATGTTGATGCCTGAACCAGCTCAACAGGTGATGTTCTGTTCAGGAGGAATATTTTTCTGTTGTAAAATATTGGAAAAACATTCCTATGAAAATGATCAGGTACCTCGACTGTAAAGGAATGAGGGAAGAAAAGACCCAATGAAAAGAAATGTAGAGCTACTACTCACACTTTTACAAGAAAGTCTGGCTCCATGGAAGTAAAATATATTAAAATGATGGCTGGCTAAAGACTTCTGCACAGTGCTGTAAGCTGTAACTACTGGTTAGGCAATTTAAATAACATTCTGTGACTCATACAAAACAGGAAGTCCTATTTTAAATAGTCAGCTCTGTGAAGCATGCCCTTTCATGCCCTCAGCTCTGGGCTGAGCCAACCTTGGCGTGCAAACCCAGAGAGATGGACTTCAGTCAGGAAATCAAGAACAAGGATGGAAAACATCATCACTGGGCATGAATGCAGCGCAGTTTCACTCTGACTATTGTTTCTGCAGCAGTTTGAACGCACCTTGATGTTGTAAATGGGATGAATGTTCTTCATGGTGTCCAACACCACTTTACGAACCTGAAAAGCAGAGGCAGAAGAAAATCATAAATGCTTCAACATTCTTTGCCTCATTACAGTCACAGTTCACCTCTCCATCAGGTTTAGCTAAACCCAAACTGAAGAGCGTTTGTATTACACCAACAACTTCTCTCTTTTACTCCCACGCATGAACCCACACAGTGGGCTCAGATGTTTAGCTGTCAGGAGGTTCTGTATACCCTGATGTCACAGGATAAACAAACACACTAAAGTAGTCAGCGTAGGCACCTTTTCATTAATACAACTGATCTTATTATGTTTAGTCACCCATTACTGACAGTCTTACCTCCTTTAATCCGCTGTAGGGTCCCAGTGCAGACACCGTGTTCCCCTGCACCATCACATAGCAGTTGGTCAGTAATTCCAGTGCCTGCAGAGAAGCAACAGGCAACATGAAGCACACAGACAGAACTTCAAAAGAAATCATCTGTTAACGAGAGTTGCAAAGACACATGGGCCGATAAATGCTGCCACCTACTGACGTTGATTCAAAAGTACACAACACAGACTTGTTTACATTGCAGACTGGTGAAAATCAGTGACACAGATGCACAATTCATGATTTAGAAACAAATTGGATTCTCCTACTTTTTCCTAACATCCATCACAACACTCTGTGGAAGCCGTGATTAACTTCAGACAGAAAGACCTCAGAAAGCTGGACTCTGGTGTGAGACTCACCTTTAGGGTGGAGCCTTTGGGGCCAATGAGCCGCTGCCTTCGCTTCACAAACCGCTCTCTACTCCTCACCATAGTGCCAATTTTGATGATGTCACAGGCGATGTCATCCTGTAATATTCTTACAGCCTGGAGGCAACAACACATCACCGAGGTATCAAAAAGTCTGCATCACTCTGAGTGCTTAGTGACAGCAATCACACACATACTCCAAAACATTAAAGGATGAAATCTACATGTTGTGCATGCCGCAAACTGGCACAGTAGTGTTACCTGTTCAAATGGCACACTCCTCGCCAGCAGCTTAATAAGATCTCTGGCTCTCACAATGGCATAAGGGTCAAAGGTCTTCTTAGTGGTGCAGACTGTCATGCTGCCTTCTATTAGGTCCAAAGAAGGTTTAATGTGCTGAGAACAACAACAAATGATTCAGTATGTGAACAGCTCAGGTCGGCAATTCAGCCTCGTAAAGCTGCCAATGTAAGAGCCAACTTAACACTTAACTGTGAGAAAATGTTACAGAGGAGAGAAATAAAACCAAAATAATGTGTGATAATAACTGGGGATGTGGCAGTGTTCAAAATGAATTCAAATATAGTTCAGCTGTAGGACTTTCTGACACTGTGGACCGTGGCCTTTGCTGAAAGATACAAAGAGCTTACAAAGCATCAAAGAAGTCTCACTGCTTGAAGGTGTCGTGGGCATCTTTAAACAGTGACACATTCCACAATTTCCAAGGCATTAAACATATGCTGACCACACAACCTCTCAGGAGGTTGTGTGGTCAGCATATGTTGTTGTAGTGATTTGGCCGAGTAAAAGAACACAAACTAACACATTTGGACCACTAGTGCTGAATTTCTCATTTCTATTCCTCCACTTACAAGATTTCAGTGTTTTTTCATTTGAACTTACAGGTGATAGGTCACAATAACATTTTAAAACCCTGAAATTATTTATCCTGGAACCTTTTTTACATTGTAAATCTGTTAACAGGGGAGTGCAGACTTTATATCCACTATATGTATACATTAATACAAGATAGCATACAACCTGATTAGACTAAAGAAAGTGGTAAAAAAAAGGTTTACTTCCTTCATTGAGCTACATTATAATTGAGATACAGCTGACAGACAAGTATTATCATCTGTGTTCAGTGCAAGCAGCTTGTTCTGACTCACCACCTCTCCTAAAGCCTTCTCCACCAGAGGCCAGCACTCTTTCAAGTAGGCCTCCCTGTACTTGGGGAAGAGGGTGGCAAAGCTACTCTCCTCCAGCAACCCGCGGGGGTTATCCTCTTTGGTGAACAGTGGCTCCTTCCATCCATCGGGAACTGTCAGGAGTTCGGATTCATCCACTGCAGGACGCACGTGAAGTCACGTTACTACCACGTTACTACAACGGAGGCATGGACTACCAACACGAGGTATACTTAAGCAAAGGGAACAGAGTGAGTTAGAGACAGAATATTGAAAAGATATACTGAAGGAACGCGGAGACACGTTTGAAATTCTCATCATCGACGTGTTCCCCTGGCTGAGGCGACTCAGGCTGCAGACTTTGGAAACGTGTTTGAATCCCGGCAGGTAATAGCTAGCTGCCCGGCGTCAGCAAACACTTGTCAGTTTAAGTATGTGAAAAGTAAATGTTCGGGTTATTTTTTCTTGATGCGACCATTTAGCGAGTGAGGGTAACTGCACTCACCAAACAATCTGTTTACAACGCGAGAGCCGCCATGCTAGCAGAACTCCAGCATGGCTCGCAGCCGTCGTCTGAAGCTGGGAAACAATCCTGTTCTTCACGCGGGACGGCTCGCTGGTGTCACTTAACCTCACCTGACGCGAAACAATCAAACTCACCTTGGCTTTTAGTCTTCTTCGATTTTTTCCCCGTTTGCTCCTCACTCACGCCGTCACTGGCTGTGGAGGACGCCATTGCTGAGAAGAAACGGAAGTGACGTACAGTACTCTTCCTGGTGCAACCTGGAGCGTCTACTAAAATAAAAATAAAAGCTTTCTAACATCTCACCTGTTTGTTTTTATTCAGGCAAACATGGATACCATTTTTAATGATAGAGCGATTAAGCTTGTGTTTCTGTCATGTAGTGATTGTGCTTAACTGTACGAAGCTTACTGTGTGAATGCTGCAGGTAGGGTTGCCAACTCCCTGAAAAATAAATAAGGGACACCTCGTGGCCAGGGCCGGGCGACCCAGTTGTCTTCACTCTTCCCAGTGTGGTGAATTTTCTAGCTCTTTTTTTGTGTGTGAAATTATTTTTTTAACCATTTGACTTGAATTTGATTTAAGCAGATGCATATTCTTTGTGATATGAACACATGTGAAACAAATGATCATTTAGCCATTTATTTTTAGCTCAAAATGACAACATTAACACAATAAAACAGGTCTCTTTCTTAAACAGAAGCCTGTCATGCTTAACTTTTGAGAATATAAGTAAATCTTTCTTTAAAAGAACTCTGTCCTGCTTAACTTAAAATTATATAAAAACAATAGAAAGAAAAACTATTCTGTAACAGTGCACATTAGTGCATTTAGTACAATTGGCTTCAGTCTGAGGTATTATTCGCTATCACTGCTAAGTTGTACCAGCTTGCTTCCCTGATTATCGCATCTAACTCATCATCATTATTCATCTATGTATTACTTTTATGTATTAGTCATCAATTTGTTGTAATCATCTATCCTTGCAGTTGTTTATTACACAAAATAAATTATATTATCACACTTCTGGCCACATAGCGCTGATATTCACTGCACATGCCCATATTAACTTTTTCCAGCCAGGTGTTTTCCTTTTCCCATTCTTCCCTTTCTCTGAGGGGAACAAACATGCTCTCTATGCTGGGCCACACTGTGCGGTTTTAGGCCCATTTTGAGCCGATTTTTGAGTGATCGGACCGATTTTGGCCTTCATCGTGCGTCGTGTAGTATACGTGGGGTAACGAGAAGCTGATTAACACCTCAGACAGCTCCCGATCATCAATCGCTCGTGAGGCACCGCTCACACTGCTCAGCGCGCAAACACGTAAACGTCGGTGAAAAAGACGGAGCAGCACGGCTGTGCAGCGTGTGATCTGGACACAAGCGATGGAGGCACAACTTGTAGAACTTTGGAAAGCTCATCCGAGCCTTTTCATGTGGCCTCACAAAATTATCACGACCACAGCAACCTGAAAATAGTTGGATTACATCGCTGCTAAATCACAGCTGCCTGATCATGTTTTTCATTAGCAATTTAGCAAAGTTGATGGTGGTGGTGTGTCTGTGTGAGTGAAAGACGAGAGGAGAGCGAGCGACAGAATTTTCTGTTATAACCTTCATTTTATGGAGGCACAGTGTGAGCACTCAGGTCGCATCAGAGCATCGGGCGGTATAGTGTGAGACCTGCATCGTGACCTACCAACTTCTAACCCCTGCGAGTCATCGTCAGTTTAGCAGCGAATGCACTGAAAAAATCGCACAGTGTCTGCCCAGCTTTAGGTGTACTGTCGTCCGAGACTTGCACCGCAGTGTCGGCGTTTGTTTCCCTGTTGGCCATGCTTCTTGTTGTGGTCATCTGTTGTCTTCCGGTATTTTCTCCGTAAGCGACCTTTCCTCGACCAATGAGATGAGCGGTAATCTGAATTGTCATACTCGAATTGTCATAAGTGTGCTGTCAGCTCATTGGTCACAAAGCAGGAGAGGGGCTGGGAATTATGTTTTCAAACAAAGTGTTAATTCCATTAAAAGTTATAGACTACTTTTGATTCTCACTGTATTACGGGACAAAGTGCGTCCCTTATTAGCTCAATACGGGACGTGTACTTTTGTTTCGAAATACGGGACGATTCCGTATTTTAAGGGACGGTTGGCAACCCTAGCTGTAGGCATTCTGTGTGTGTGTGTGTCCCAAATTACTGCTGAGAGTTATTCCAAAAGCTACCTTTAGTGGCTCTTCATCAGAATATTTATTTACTTGTTGACATGAAAATCAGTCACTGTGTATTTTTAACACCTAAAATTCAATGTGATGCCATTATCCTGCCAAACAACATAAAAGTCTCCAAAAAGGTTAAGTATGGAACATATTATAAATGGAAAATCTTATATTGCACTCTAAGCACAACAAATGTGAAATGGCAGGAAAGATCAGTGCTCTGTTGCTGTATGCAGAGTACATGTGTACATTTTTCAGAGTACCAAAAAACACATTGCCTTTGCAGACTGATGATCAAACACAGAGATAGAGGTCGCAGAAAAATTACAAATACCTGCACGTTGCTGTCTTATGTCATTCAGTCACCTAAAGGTGGTAAGTTTGACCTTTGTCATCATGACTAGGTCTGCATGCCTACTGTAAATGCACCGATTTCCAGTCGTGTGACTGGCTGATTTGTCTTAATGAGCAGTTGAGCAGCTGTACCTAAGTTACCTGATTTTAGTCATTAGGCCTTTTATAAAGTATTACTGCCATTTGTGTCTTAATATTTCTAGTAACACTACTGTAACTGCAGTGAGCACGTGAGACATCCCTTTTTATGGAAAAGGAAGGAAAAGTCATATTTATTATTATTACACAGACTGTTTGTGCTGACTGAACAGGCTCAGGCTGAAGCAGTGCAGATCCTGGCCTATTTTCAAGTATCATTAAAGTTACCACGTGTTTAAATGTCACCATTAGATGTCAGTAGATTGCAGATTGCAGTCAATTCAGGCACTTTTCTTATCCCTCCTGACTCAAGTGCATAAACTGATCTACGTTAGCTCTGGTAATTCTGACGATCGTTCAGTAATTTTTTGTTTATTCTCTTTATTTGCTTTTTGGAGAAGTGAAGTTACAAAAAGCTCTTCAAACAAATTTGCTTTGGTGAAGAGAAAACAACCGTTGTAGACTGTTTGTGGTTACCTTTTATAAATGTGGGACTAGTATTGAATTTTCAAAAGTGAAGTCAGTTCTTCTGACCAGGTTCAGACCAGGATGAACACAAGTACTGAACCCACTAGAGAACCGCTCCCAGCTGTGGGTTCACCTCCTCCTGCTGAACTCATAGAGCTGCACACAACCAGTCCAGGGACAGACTCTAATGTAGCATCACTTTCATCGGTCACTCCTGACCTCCTGTGAAGCATGACGAATGTGGCCTCTCTAAATGTGAGTAACTAAGAAAACATGTCAGTAGGCATCCTAGTAGTTAATGACTTAATTATTTGGGGTATTATTGCTATAAAAAATAATATTAACAGTATTATTATTATTGTGCTTCTGGCTTTAGGCTCTACTGATAACGCAGAGGTCTCTTCTTCCTCTGGGCTGTTTAAAGGGCCAGTTTATCCAAATCTGTGTATATACCAGCTGCTGTCAGGCTTCAGATAAATAAACATAAATAAACATCAGACTGTCAAAAGAGCTCATCTGTGCGAGACCACCGAGCTGAGAGCATTTTCAGGTCGAGATCCCCCGTACGCCATCGTTGGAGAGCAGTTAAAGTTTTTCTTCCTGACTGTGATTTGAAAACGTCGAAATGGAATCAAGTCAAGGAATCTATAAACCTATCAGGGTATGTGACCGTTTTAGTTTTTACTGCATTTCAATAATTTGAAGAATTTGTTGTAGTTTTAAAAGTTGACAAACTGAGAATCCTTTTAAGTAACAATGACTAAATTGCTATTTCTTTGACAGGTGTTGTTCAACACACCGATTTATGAAACAGCTCTAAAGATCTGCTGGCATCTTCCGGGCTACAGGACTCAGGTTAGACCCAGATTCATGCAAACCAAAGCTGACAGAAAATATCAGGTCATTTCTGAGGACCTGAGAGTGGTGGTGATTAAATGTCTCCTTTACTTTTAGATTGCGATTATGACGGAGTTTCTCAGACTTCAGCAGGAAGATCTAATTCCACCGAACCTCACTGCTGAAGATCTGAGAGATCTTTTGGTGGAGAAGAGCCGGGAGACACTCAGAGAGCAGTGAGTTACTGTCACACCTGAAAGTCTGTTTGTGATGACGTGCAAAACCTCTGCTTTGCTTTCTTTTGAAGGCTGTGGGAGTTTGAATTAGAGGATTTTGAAGAAGAGGAAGCCAAACCTCTTCTAAGGCTGGTAAGACGAGAAAACCCACAAGACTTTGGAAATTTCTTTTTTCATTATGTTCACATAACCTTTACACATAAGCGCACTGTAAATGTGTTTTCTGTTTCAGGTGTGGGCGGTGAACGTCAGCAATAAAATGAGGGACGTTGAATTTGAAGCCAGGATGCTTCTTCAGTTCCCAGAGGCCGTGCCTCCTAAATTTCAGTGAGTCACATGTATACAGTCATTAACCCTGTACGACCCAACCCATCAAAAAACAGCCAGAAAATTCAGATTCTTTGGAACTGAGATGTTTATTAACCCTTTAAACAAAAGCCACAAATTAGTTCTTTGCTATGTCATGTTGTGTATGATTTACTTTTATTAGGTATTTATCATATTTTTTGTATCGCATTTGACACACTGGGTGTTTTTGGCAACTTTTTGTTAACGACAATGTTAATTTTAGACAAAAAAAACTTTTTTGTCCATAATATTTTGAAATTATAGCAAGTATTGATCATGTTGATGAGATCGAGGTCTCAGAAACTCATGTATGATACAAAGGTGGTTACAGGGTTAACAGTCCAGCTACAGTGTTTCAATATTTAAGTGATACTTTGAATATGTTTAAAAGATACCTCTTATCATGTTTTTCTACAGAGCACCTAAACTCCTGAGCGTGGTGAAGGATTACATTGAAATCCTGAAAGAGAAGCAGCAGGAACAGCATAACAGCAAACTGCTCACCGTGCAGGAGGTAGTGATCGAGGTAGTTCCCCGTGTTCTCCAGGGCTTCTGGGAGCTTCCTCCTCGTCCCCTCCTAAACATGGCCTCCCAGAGTCTAAGTATCCTCTCCACGAGTGTCACCAAGGCCACTTTAGATCGTGTCTCCAGGAGTCTCACGGCGATGGAAACACAGGCCATCTTCACCCGCTCTATCCGAGACGATATGGTCAACAGCATCCTGACTGAGATCAGGCAGAAATTTTCTCAAGAAATTCTGTCTATCAAAGTTGCAAACTTTGCACCAGTGTTGCTGAAGACCATTGCTGATGTAGTAATGATCCAGATATGTGAAATCTTTGAGCCCCCTTCAAGCCTTCCTGATGTGAAGAACACAAATGGAGAGCGCTCCTCTGACGGTCTTTTAATGGCAAATGTTCCACCAGCCGAAGGATCTTTTTCAGAAAGTGTTCCAGAGCCTGACGTTCCCTGTGAGGAACTTCTTTCTGAAAGTTCATCTAGTCTGAAGGCTGAAGACCTTACGATTGAAGGTCTTTCAGAAAGTGTGGCAGTGGCTGACGTTCCCCGTGAGGAACCCTATGCCGAGTCCAAATCCAGTGTTAAAGGCGAAGAGCATAAGATCAAAGGATCTCGTTTGGAAATTGGGCCAGTTCCTGATGTTCCCTGTGAGGAACCTTTTCCTGAACCCGAATCCAGTATGAAGTGCAAAGACCTTCAGATCAAGAAGAAGAAAAAGGGCTTCTTCAAAAGACTGAGAAGTCTGTTCTGCTGTTGTTGCAGACCAAAGGACACAGACTGACATTGAAACTGTGACCCAGTGTTGGTGTTCCAGTAACTGTAAATATGTAAATATGTTCCTTGATGATTGTTGTTCATGATTTTGGAGTTTAAGTTTTCAGTGGGCTGGGTGTTTTTTCCCCCTTCGTGTTCTTTACTTAATTCTTGTTCATAGTTCCTGATTTGTTTTCCTAGTGCTTGTTTCTTAGTTTTTAGTTTCTGGAGTCCAGTTGAGTTGCTATATGAGTTTTGAGTTTTCTTTTTTGTGACATTTATCTCTAATGAAAATGTTTTTCCAGCAATAAAAGCTGCCGATTTAAGTTTCATTCCACGTAAGAGTCCTGTGTTTGGGTCCTACTACCTGCCTGTCACAACACAAATCCAGTTTTATAAACTCATTCATATTTCTACACGAGTCTCCATCTATATTCAAGATTTTTTTCTTTCAATTTGTAAGTGTCTCTTATGGTTCTCAAAATACTTCCACAAGTCCAGTAACATAATACATTGATGGTATTCATTTAATACAATTTCAACCCATTCTGATAACATATGAACAACAGTAACTGGTATATAAAATGCATTGCCTGTCAAAAATGCAGTGTGAATGCTAATAGCTGAATAGTTTGAATTTTTAGAATTGCTAAAATCTTTGGTGAAAAACATGTTTCATGGGCTGAAATACACCAAAACATTCATCTGACAAATTTTTCTAGTTAGACATTATGAAACATGACATGTAAAAGTGAATTTTGCCAAAGTTCTAGTCAAAGTTCTAAGATAGTAGTTTTGTTTTGATTGTTTTTCTTAAAAAAAACAACAACAAAACAATCAAAACAAAACTACTACATCATGTATAATTTTCTCATGGCATGTGTAATTTCCATTGCAAATATTAATCACAGTTAAAGTAAGAGGGGAAGGCAGTAAAAACTCTGGAACGGAGACGTCATCAAGTACACTGTCGTTCAAATTGTAAAATGATCGCGCTGCGTTCCTGGGAAGTCCACACTCGCGTGCAAACTCATTAGCGAGAACAAGTACAAACTCGGGTACTTGAGAATTGAGAAACAGTCCGAGAGTTTACAGCAGAAAACAACAAGTTACACATACTGTTTCAGACACTTTATTGGGGCCGTAGCTGTTCATAGTAAGTCATGATTGCTTTGGTAGCACTCACTAAGAGCACCGTTACTCCCAGAAAGCCTATTGATCCAGCCACAATGGCGATTACAGTCATGTACTCTGCCCCTGGAAAGAGATGGATATAGGTTCATTTCATCAAGTCAAGACATATTAGAAGATCAGTGACAGTGTATATCAGGACTGCCTTTTTTATATGAACCAAGTAGAATTGAAGTTAAAACAAAAAACTAACAGAAATGCATTGATGCATTGTAATCTAAGAATGGTTATGGAAGCAGATGCAGATTCTTTTAGGAGTTCAGTCTTGAATTTGAATGAATGAACTGAATGATCCCTTGACAAGCTTACAGTAAGACGGTGTAGCTGACTTCACTCTTGTGTTGACAATCAAAGGTCCAGCAGACACGACAGCAGCGTGTTTCCCCTCACTCTCCATTTGACTCACGGACCTCTTTGTGTACTGCTTGCCAGTGCATTTCTGCAACAGAATGAGAGTCAACTTTAGACTCATGCAGAAACACAAAACAAACAAACAAACTTACTTCTGAAATCTGGATAGAATAAGGTAAATAAATTTAACACAAATCTGACTGAACCACAGCAGCATGTTAAATGAGCAATAATGGTCACCTAAGGGAATTTCATGTGCCTGTAGGTTTTTGTAACCTAAAAGCTTTGAGCTCTTGTCTTCAGAGTGTACCGGCACTTTAAAGATTCCAACAGCTGATATCAAATCCAAGTGCAAAGCTGACCACCTCAAAATGGGATTTGGCTGAATCTCACTGTGGCCTTATTTGGCAAAATAGCCAAACTAAATGTTCCACAATAAATGTTTTGGAAACTTACAAAAAAAGATATTTTTTCCTCTATTCATAGAAACCAAACTAAAATAAGAGTCCTACTCCAAATAAAAACCGAAGTGGCAAAGTGCATGAAAAACAACCTGTCAAAACTTACAGCCATGACTATATGAATGTTGTTTCAGTATAATGACAGCCAAGCAGGAAACAAAATGCACTGCGACTGACATGCAGTGACACACACGTGCAGTAGTTGTTGCATGCCAAGACACAATCAGAGTGGGGGCAGAAACAAGACAATGTTCCCACCTGTCTGTCCCTTTTGTCTGAGTAACCTGTAGCCAGACACTTACATCAAATGGATGAACTACATTATTTTACCAAGTGCATCTCAAGCTTGAAACAATTGGCCATTTTACCAGTCGACAGTCTTCATCATGTCCACATATGCTGGCCAGGCAGTGGAAGTAAAGAGGTAACTTCTTAGGCATGTTGAACATCTGAATGGAAAACCTGCTTCTATGTGCCAGACCGTTCACAGACAGCCAGTGGAAAGTGGGGTCAACAGGACAACTGAAAGGCATACGCAACAAGGAAGAAACACAAGCGTGTGGTTAGATTTAGCAATCCCAACCTTTCAAAATGTATCTTCTGAAAGTCATCAAGTCTGTGGGCACAGAGGAAGCAGACTTAACAGAGCAACTGAGAAAGCTTGAGACATACACACGCACACAGTATGATATCTATAACCATACAGTTTTAAAAAGGTTTATTCTAATAATATAAAAAAAGAAGAATAGCTATTTGGTATGTTCAAAGTCTAGCCCATTCATTGCCAGCTGCATGCTCAGCAATGGATCCTAGTTGTCAAACATAAAACGAGATTTCATGAATACCCATCTTGCAAAAGGACGGCCTGGGTAGGGTCGTGAGGGTCGATGCTCTCAGTCGTCCAGCACGACTTCACCTGCAGGAGCAGGTCTACAGCAAAAGAGCCGTTTGTCTCCAGAGCCACCTGGAAGAACAGTGTGTCCTCGAGTTCCAGGGTTATGGCATCCCTGTAACTGTTTGTGTAAGACTCATCCCTGTACAAGGTCATTTTCAGGCCCAGGTGCACTGACGAGTTAAACTCCACCAAGGTCATGGAAGTGAGCCTACAAGCAGAGAGTCAGAGAGCTGAATCAGGATCAGAGAGACTTTATTTATCCCCAAGGGGCAATTAAAAAGTCATTTTCTTTCATGTTGCCCTGATTTACAGTACATTATGATAAAAAGAAAGCACACCTGCCTCACTTCACTGAAGTTTGCATGGATTTGTTCATGCACAGCCCGTGAAAGCACTACCACAGCATTCCCAACAGGTTTAACCTCTTAATTTAAACGTATTCCAGTATTCCTCATCCTACATTAAAGATTACTACTACCCCCCTCACCTTCATTGCAATGAGTTTCTCATCTAAGACCAACAAAACATATTTTGGATGCATCAGGGGAACAAATATTCAGACACATGATTTTAACTGGAATAACAGACATTTTTTGGTAAAACTTTTGGCTTCATATTTGTCTTTACAATAATTTGGTAAGGAATGTATGGTCAACTCAATGACTGCAAGGTGCTCGGGTCCTGTGGCTACATAACTAGACAAAATCACCAACCTTCCAAAGGGTGTACATTATGGCAAAACATCCACACTTTGGTTTCATCTGTCTAAAGTCTTGCAGTTGGTTCTACGAGTTTTGTAAACATAATCCATGCTTCCATATTTACAAAAAGGCTGAACAAGTCATATCTGCTCAGCCTTTCCCCCCTAACTGTACTGTTCTGAACTTTGAGGCCTGTAGAGTCTGAGATGCAGCTCTTGGGCGTTTTGCAGTTTCTGAACACTGCAGTGTGACCTTGGGACAGATTCTACTCCCGAGAAGATATGCAAACATCTTGAATGCTTTCCATTTGTGATACTGAAGACTTCAAATTGCTCCCACTGATCAAAGATCAGAAGATTATATTGATCTTTGAGAAACAAACTTTGCTGCTGTTGTCTTACTTTTTTAATCCCTATGGAAACATTAACAGTGTTTTCACACATTGCTTCTGCATTTTGGCTTAATTTTTGTATATAATGTAGTCTAATATGTTTTGTAGTTTCTATGAGGTTGCATTTACTTAAACCCAAAACTGGTAATTGTATGAATATTCCTACAAACACTGGGATTTGATGAATCTCACCATTCCATATCCACGCTGACTTGAGCATTGCGGACATAATGTCGTGGGTAAACGCACTTCCACACCACTTTTAGGTCCCGCCTGCTGATCATCTGCCCTTTGGTCAAAGTGACACTCAGAGTATTCTGGAAGTTGATGTGAGTTTTGTTAACCTAGACAAAACCGACAAACAGAAATAAAACTCAAACCACAGGTATGAGGGGAAGGAGTAAAAAAGAAAAAGAAAGAAAGAAAACTGCACGTACAAGTGCAGCAGGTAGATTTTCCATTATTGTAAAACTCAGCAAATTTGACTGCACACAGCTAAACAGATGCATTCAAGTTGGGAAAACAAACCCTAATTTGAGTATACATCATATCACTTGGTGAGCAACAATTTTCAGACTATTGTTAAATAAGATTATAGGACTCAGGATGCTTTATGCAGACTATGATTCATTAATTATCCAGCAATTATCCAGTCATGAAGTAGGCAGTGGCACCCACCACATGCGTTTGCCTTACAAAACAAAGATCACTAGGACTGCACAAAAATACAAAATCTTTCCATCCCTCACCTGTGGCATGACATGCATATCACATAATGCTGTGCAATCAATCCTGTCGAGGGCAAATATTCAGAGGTCACCGATGTATGCTAGGCTGACAACTTAGGATACTGAGTGAAAACTAACACAGTGTCTTTTTTAATATTGGTAAGAAATCTGTCTGGCAAACAAAGCTTTCGGAGCTTCTTGCTGAGCTTAGTTACTCACCTGCTTCTCGGTTCCACATTCAGAGACTTTTCGTGAGGTACGGAAGTAGTACAGTGTCTCACTCTCATTCACAATGCAGCGACCATCATTCAGCTTCACTGCAACTGCTCCTCCCATGCGAGAATGCAGGTAGGGCTTTGCTATTACACCAGCCATCAATTTATCCAGACACCGGCTGAGGAGACCTTTTTCTGTTTGAAATCGAGGGTCAAAAAACAAAAACCAGCAGCTGTACTACTACACAAGCATTTATTTTTTTTAAAGGATGAGCTTTTAAAATAAAATACATAGGTTTAAGAGATTGATGAGAGGTCTCTGTACCTTGGCAGACTGGATGTGAAGCTGGAGCACGCTCAGTCACAGAGCTGACGTCATAGTAACCATGCTGGCATACACAAGAATATGAGCCCAGAGTGTTGATGCACACAGAATTGTGAGAACATAAAGGCTGTTTGGAAGCACACAGGTCTGGACCTAACAAACAAGCAGGCAAGCAAAGAAAATAAAATTCCACTAAAAAGATGAAGGTTTTTACTGGCAAGGGCTGAGCCAGCTTTTTACCAACACTTACCATCCCAGTAAATGACTCCACCTTTAACAGTGATGTTGGTGGCATTTAGAGAGCCAGTGTAATACAGAAGATCTTCAATAGGTACGGGCACATTTTCTTTGGTTTGGGAGGCATCAAAAGCCGTGAAGAAAATCTCAGTTTTGCCTGGCTCATCTGCAGGTTCAAAAGAGTCCAACTTTATCCGAACTGGCTTATCTTTCAATAGCTCCTGCAGCTGGAGGACAATGCCAAGTTAAAACTTTGTAAGTCATCATAAATTTAAAAAAACCCAACAACCTTAAATTCAGTAATCCTCATAAGAAACTAAAAACCTTGATTATAAGTTTTAAAGTTTAAATGGAATAGCAAGCATAGAGAGTGAGGTTACTCATGTATGGCACCTTGCAGTCTGCCAGCTTTTAAATATGAACGTCTCAAACCTGAAAGCTAAAAATTGATATTAAAACATAAAAGCAAAAATTTCTGGCACAACTTCACCTTCCAAATATGAGACCGATGAGAGTCTAGTGAGCTAAACAAGGTGTTGCTGACCTTTTTTCACTACTGAGATCACTGTGTGGAAACAGAGCTACTATTAGCAGGTAAATCAGCACGCTCAGATCTGTCATCTTAAGGTTTTTCCCTCTCACTAAGCACCCTGGCTAACATTAGATGTAGAAGAGTGGGAAATATTTTTAGCCGGGTTTTCACTTTTTATACAGAATTGTATAAAATTAAGACGAGCAGATTACAGATTTTTTTTTTAGTCCATAGCTGCTGATATTAATTTTTGATGTTTTGCTCACCTTGTTGTTGAAGATCTCCTCTATTTTATCTTTAGCTTCTGATGTGCCGTTGTTTAGATCCTCAGGCAGTTTCCAGGGTACAACCACTGTGAGACCTGTGTTGTCATAATCTAACTCTAGTTCTAAAGACACCAGGAAATGGGAACAGTGGGTAAAGGTTTACATCAAAGACTATTGAAATAAAGGCATGTCAAACCAACCCATGTCGTGAGCAGGTCCACCAGCCCTCACATGGAGCTCTTTAGATGAATTGGCTGCCATGAAAAACAAATGCGAATGTTCAGACTCCAGCTGGTTGTCACATTCTTCCCACACATTGAGAACATAAGTTTTCCCTTCTTCCAGCCCGAGGAGGCGTAGCTTTGTGACCGACACACGGCTGCTGTCGATGGTGGTGCCGTTCTTCAGGGACAGCTCATATATGAAGCCCACAGCTTGCTGCTGTGGGCTACTAGGGGTCCACACAGCAGCAGAGTCATTAGAGTGGTACGTCAGCTCAGACACACCGTGAGGTCCTGGATTCACATGCAAAATCAATACAGAGGACACAAAGACAAGTAAATAACATCATACATATGAAGCCCAACATGTTGCAAATAGCAGCAGTAAGATAAGTTGACAGTGAAAATAGAGAGAAGCTAATAGAGCAAACATGTCTTTAGCTGACTTACTGAACCATCCTGAGACAGCCGTTTTAAATTCAGTAATGTATGGCAACTACCAGTTTACAATATAATTATACTTATAATTCAATATTTCATTAATCCCATTAACACTAGAAGTAGTTACATTATTAAATGCCAAACACCACCAGTTACACAACTTGGCTGGCCAACGCACACAGGTCATGTTTTACCTGTTTGTGCTGTGACCGTCTTAGCACTCATGAGCACACCATCTCCACAAAGTGCCTCCACCCTGGCCTGGTACTGTTGGCATGGCAGCAGCCCCCTCACAGTGTAGCTGTTCATGAGAGTAGTACCCTGCAGCACACCTTCATGAAACACTCTGAACATGGAGATGGAAGAGGTGTTCCTCACCTCCCAGCTCAGGGTGTAGTTGGTGGGGCCAAACAATGTTTGACGCAAGTCCTCAATGTTGGAATGGACTGAGGGAGAAGCAGAGGGGCTTTCACTGAAGGATAACTAATAGCTTCTCTGCATGAAGTTTTACATTTAAAAATGCTATTCTATAGGGAGATAAGCGAGTGCCAGTACGGTCAAAAATGTGAGTCACATACAAGAGTTTCCGTCATTCAGGACCATCTTGCTGTAGCGGGACTCGATTCCTGCCTGGCAAACAGTCTGTAGGCCAAACTTCACTCTGCTGCAGGGCTGCAGGTCAGACAAGCTGACCTCAAAGTTATCTTTGTGCCAAAACGAGACCTCATCTGTGATGTGGTCTGTACCGTTGAGGTGGAAGGCAGTGAGAAGGAAGACCGAGTACTTGCTGTTCACAGGGCAGTCCCAGGATAAAGATATGCTGCTGCTGTTCCATGATGTAACCTCAAAGTTCTCTGGAACATCTGGATCTGACGAGAAACAGAACAAGAGCTACAGCAGCAGTTTTAGCATGTGTTGAAAACAACTGATAGCAGTGTCACTTAAAACAAAACAAAAAACCCCCAAAAAGCTTTGAGGTTTAAAAAAAAAAAAAAAAAAAAAAAAAAAAAAAAAAACCATAGTTGGCGCCATCTAGAGGTTGTTATGTGAATTTAAGGCCTTTAACCTTTGCAAATGTACTTTAATTAACTAAACATCACTCATTAGTCCATACCAGTAATAGTAGAGAGGCATGCTAAGGAGAGCGTGTCTGCAATCTCCACACAGGCCATGTAGAGGGTGCAGGGGTCCAGAGCAGAGAAGCGGTAGTGGTTGTGAGTGGTAACATCCAAAGTATGCGTGTTATAGGAGCCTAGTTCAACATGGTACAAAGTCACATTGTGACTATAGATGACATCTGGTTGATTCCTCTCCCAGGAAACCAGC
Source organism: Haplochromis burtoni (assembly GCF_018398535.1). Classification (NCBI taxonomy): domain Eukaryota; kingdom Metazoa; phylum Chordata; class Actinopteri; order Cichliformes; family Cichlidae; genus Haplochromis; species Haplochromis burtoni. The sequence goes on from NW_024582602.1 coordinate 446,053, forward strand.
AACATGGAGGGACTGCGGGACACCAGTTTGCAAGCGAGGCGCATTGTGTGACCTGAGGAGAAGAAAATAGTTTTAAAGATGCAGAAAACTGCAGCAGTAACACACATGTTCATCTTAATCATCATAATAGTTTGAATGGTAAACATTTTTACAGCACAACTGGGTGGCTGCAGCTCAGGAGGTAGAGCAGGTCATCTACCATTTGGAAGGTTGGTGGTTTGATCACTGGCTGCTCCAGTCTGTATGCCTAAGTATCCTTGGGTACTGAAGCCCAGGTTACCCTCCAATGCATTCGCTGGAGTGCAAATGTTAGATAGAACAGGTGAAAAACACATGTTGTATGAAGAGCTTTGAGTGCTCGAGTAGAGGTGAAAAGCATTTACTTCAATGATATCCATGCTAGGGTAGCCTAGCTACAGGTCACGTGGTCTCCAAACAACTTAAATATCAACTGGTTAGATACTGGTTGGATTAAGTTAGCAGCAAACATCAATGCAAGGCAGAAGAGACTAGAACCTTTCCTGAATATTCAACATCAGTAATGGTCACTTACCTTCTTGCTAATAGTTAAATGACAAAATTGGCATCTTTTACCAGTTTATTATAAATACAGGGTATAAACATTAGGAAACAACTAACCATGTATAAATAACACCCTGTGGTTTTATACAATTCTGTTGCTAAGGACTATTTCATAGCTGGTTCAGGTGACTTCCCAGTTTTGCTGTCTAAAGTGCAACTATAGGAACGACACTCACCCAAAGCAAGGAAGAAATTTTCCTCCTGTTGGAAGTATACTGTTCCATTTTCACATGCAAACACTTCAGTTGGACTCAACAACTTGAGGAAATCCTGAGGAACGATCAGATCCCAACAGCAATCAAACTATGCAGTGAGGTGGACTGTGCATGAAATCTAACATAACCACTCATCTGTGTAAAAGTTGCTGTCAAAAGTACCTTAGTGGCATTTGTTGGATGTTGTAGTGGCTGCTTTCGGCCTCTGACTTTAGTAAACTTTATACCTTGGGGTGAGGTAAACACATTTAAAGGAACATTAAACAAGAGGTTGGGGTGTCAAATTAAATTGGGATTAAGAAGGTATGTTGCTTACGTGGGCTTTGGGGAACTGTTAGAGTCCATGCCTGGACAGAGCCACCATATTGGAGGGTTAGCTGGTTTTCAACACCCGGCGACAGAGTCACAGAAGTCACTTCGCCCACCTTTCTGATGGATTTCAATGATGTGCCATTGAGCCATATGTCTCCATTTTTCCTTCAAGAATGGGAAACAGTACACCTCATTTTCTCCCGTATATTACATGATCATTCCATGTGACTGATTAATAGCTGCCTGTTTATCGTCACCCTTATTCAGACATGGGCAGCATAACATGATCTGGTCACATTTGAAGTTTTAACAAGCCGTTCTCTTTATCATCTAATACAGTAAGTCATCTTGGCTAAGCTCATTAGACCTCTTTGATCAAAACTAAACATAGTATATTTACTCAGTTACTTCAGTTGAGTAGTTCTAATGTAATAGTGGGAAGTTTTGTCATTGGTGTATGAATTCTTGAGGTTGTAGTGACCTTAAAAACATTTGTTACATTAAACTTTAATAAACAGACATTAAGAATTATTTGATCATAATGTATGCAGTTCTGTAAATACAGGTACTTTTAATTAAGGTACCTGACGCATATTTTTCATGTTAAAACCTCTGTACTACCAACTTATTTAAGAAACTAAATACTTATTTCATCCCTTTTACATTTGTCCTGAGGTCTCTGAACAGCACAGGGGGAGATTATGCAAATCTATGAATCACGTTTACCTGTCCAGATCATTCCCTTTGCTCATCCAACACAACGAGAAGGAAATATCTTTGCAGCGTCCTGGAAGAAAGTCGATGAGAATACCTCCAGATGTCACGTTTTATTTTTACCATTTTACCTCAGCAACCAAACTCACCGAGCGATATGACATGAGGCACCAGGATGAAGAAGACGAACGAGTACTGTAAGGAGTTCCTGAAAATATTAGAAGCATATAAATCCGCTGAATTTGAGTGAGATAAGTTTGTATGAACCGGTAGTGATAACTTATTTCCTTACATGTTCGTTGGAAATCCAGCAAAGGAAAGTAGGTCGCGTTTATTAAAAGAAGGCCGGGGCTTGAATCAGCAGGCTGCTAATAAGTGACAGGTGTGCACTTTCAGCTCACCTGCTCAGATCCTCGGTGACGGATTACTGACGTAAAAAAGTCTTTTTTATTTGTTAGAAACAGAAAAAAGCCCGCCTAGTATTGCACCAATAGCGATACGTTGTATTATTCTATATCTGCTAATGCAGAGGGGAAGACCACGAAGGATTACACAACTTGATTGCAAATGTGCAAATGTTTTCATCTCCTGTTCAGCGACATGCCATAGCGCACGCTGGTCGACACTCCGCTATGGTTAGAGATATGATATGTACACGTCTGTTTCCAGGATTTTTTATAAATGTCTCAACAGGTGAGGCCAAGCTTTATTGTAATAATACGCATTCGTTTATTTATAATAACATATTACTACAATCAATTATCGTCAGAATGTTAAGTAATTAACACTTTGAAATAAAAAAGGGTTAATCTGAAAAAAAAACATACCATCTATATGTTTGATGGTGAAATTACACGAGAAACTGCTTCCATCATATAAGTGATTCTACAGTCTGAACTCTGGGTGCAACTCAAAAAGAAATATCACACTGTAATCATTATTACTGAAAACAAGAAAATTATCTAATCCCATACTTTAAAAAAAAAAGCAGGTTTTACGAATTTTCTGGATTTAAATTCGACTTTTAATTCTTTTCGAGAACAGCCGACATGCTAAAGATTGAGATCTTCCAAAAGGGGGAAATGTGTGTTAGTAAAATAAAATAATAAAAATTAAAAATCAAAGCATATGCATACTTTTCTATGACATAACCCCAATTACAGAATAACTGTGGCATGTTGTTGTACATAAGGCCTGTAGATGGCACTGTGTACCTTGTGTTTGCTGTCCTCTGCCTGTAAAGAAAAGCGTATTAATAAATGTATTGGTTTTAATTATACATCAGTGACTGATAAGTCTGAATGGTAAAGGAGAAACAGATTTTTATATAAGCACAGAAACCGGCGTTCATGGAGCCCACTGCTTGGCTCATCCCTGTTTACCATTTGTGCGTGACTGCGATTACATTAAGAAAAGGAAAGACGACTCGTCCTCTATTAGTGGTCCTGCACCGCAGAGTCTGCATCCAGCTGTTCAGAGTCTACTGGACAGCACTCAACAGTAAGACAGAGCAGCTTTTGTCTGTTTAATCTTAATAAGGAACCAGGCAAATTGGAGTCACAAGCATGCAGAGTGTGCAGAGAGTTTCAGGCGTATGGGGGCCGCAGCCATAAGTCAAGTCAAATCATGATCCAGGCAGCTGGTCTGGGGAAGTATTAAGAGTATGGAGAACTGGCACTGTTTGCTGCTGCTGTGCACACTGAGTTTAGAGCTTTCCTCTGGAGGAGTTACAAAAAATGATGATGACATCGACCTTGTCAGCTTTTTGAGAAATGTCTACCCCGAGCTGCTCATCATCAACCGAGACTTTGAGATAAACTCCGTCGAGGAGCTGGGACGCCCGGGGGACCCTGCAATCATACAGCAAACCAAGGACAAACCTGTCACTCAGGATACAGATGGGGCTGCTGGACCAGCGGTGATAACCAAAGATGGCCAGATCAAGGGGATTACTGTGGATAAGGCCCATGTATTCTATGGTGTTCCGTACGCAAGTCCTCCTGTTGGGGCTTACCGCTGGAAGCCCCCCAGACCTGTGAGTCCTTGGCACGGGGTTTATGATGCCTCCTTTCCCAGGGCCGCATGTATGCAATTCTGCAGTAAAGCTATCACTGAGGAGTGCCCTAAGAGTGTAGGTGTATTACAACCTTGTATTTCTTTATATCCTGCTACGATGTTTTATATCACTTTAATGTTACAGCTTGAGGTTATTTTAATTGCTTCTGTTCTGCTGCTTTGTGATAATACATAGCTGTTGTGATTAATGTGCTGACATGCTAATTATCATAAAATGACACTAACAGTATAACACTGAAATTTTAATTTGCATAGGCTTAGTGCACGCAAACTTTCACATGTCAAAGATATTTCATATCCAGTTCAATTAGACTGGTTAGATGCAGCAGGTGGATCAAAAGAGCTGCCATTGACAGTGTGATGAAGCCATGGATGCTAAATTCTGCACTTAGAGATGAAACCAATTTCATTAGAGTAAAAGTGAACAATCCAGCCCAGTGAAAGTCGTTAGAGTCCATGTTGTAAGGCTCACGTCACATGGAGCGGCGTCCCTTTATGAGGCCATTGTTAATAAATTATATTTAGCAAAAAGATTCTCAAAGTGACAAATATCTATAAATAAAAACCTATGTATATTTGTTTTTTATATATTTAAATTGTATTTACAGAATACAATTTCCAAACTAGTACAGTTATTTACAATGAGGGAGAGCAGTTATGCTAGTTTGCTGTATGCCAGATTTTTAAGGACAGCTGATAATAATCTTGTGTGAGTAGAAAAGTAGTCAAAATCCAAATGTAATTTAAGTTAGTGATATTAAGAGTTTTTAACAACATGCTCCAGTTATCCATCTGTTTGTTTAAACCGGCAAACCTACCAAGACTATTAACAATATCTGTGTATATAAATAAGAACTATGTCCTTACACTAATACAATAAGCTTTCTGAATCAACTTTCTGTCTAAATATGATTTAAAAACATAACAGCAACAAAAAAAAGTGCCAGCCACTTAAAATAACTGCAGAATGTATGTCGGTAAAATGACAGCAGATAACTGAGGCGATGAACAGTCTGCAGCTCAGGAGGTAGAGCTGCTCATCCAATAATTGGAAGGTTGGTGGTTCGATCTGGCTGAGATCACCAACCACCAACCAAGATACTAACCCCAAGCTGTTGCACAGTGGGTTGGAGTACGAATGTGTGTAAATGGGTAAATAAAGTATGTTATATAAAATGCTTTGAGTGCTCCAGTAAATTACAAAAGCATCATATAAGAACCAGAACATTTAACAAAAAGCGGAGAATCCAAGCACTCGTATATGCAGCACTGGGACTACCTAACCTCTGCGAAATTAAACTTTATTAAAAACAACTAACAAACAATATCAATAAAATTCATTCAGAATATGTGAGTAAGCAAACTGAGTACACTAACCAAGAGACGGTGCTCAAAGGGGACAAATGTCCTTATTCAGTCCTAAATAAGGTGTAAGGAGTATAAGAAACCTGCTGTGTGAGCCTACTAATTAGTTTGTACCATAAACACTAAATAAATAATTTATATTCTATCTGCAGTTTTTACCTTTCACCTGGCTGGCAATTGCCTCCTAACTCGTATCCATGTATCCGTGTATCCATGTCACACACGGCCAGAACTATTAAATTCAAAAGAAAAAAACAAAACAAGATAAAAGTGACAACAAAAAGTGAAAAATTGAATGACCTGCATCCTCTAATGTCTCCAAAAAGGTCAGTGAGGATTGTCTCTACCTCAACATCTTTGTACCGCTGGATGTGGACTTGAGCTCTCCTCTGCAGAGCCACCTGCCTGTCATGGTTTGGATCCATGGTGGAGATTTCATTGCTGGTTCTGCCTCCAAGCCTCTGTATGATGGACGTTTCATTAGTAACTTCACCCACAGTGTTGTTGTAAGCCTGGAGTACCGACTGGGTAAGAAGGATTACGTTTAAATGGACCCATTAGTGTGCAACAGCCTGTGTATTTGAATCTCAATGCCTGTGTCACTCTATGATCCCACGTCAGATTTCACTGTGCACACAGGGATAAAATTCAGATGAACTTTAGCAGTGGACGTCTCAAAGGCAACAACAAGAAACTCGTGGAATCACTTAGTGAAAATAAGAATTTACTTATTATAGAGAGCATGTGTGCGTCTGTGTGTGAGACAGTACGAGCCTGAATAATGTTTGTGTGCCACTTTAAAATGGCCGAGCCTGTTGGTAATTACTCTGCTTTCCTGCAAGACTGAAAACAGGAGCTCTGATATGTGAACAGTAATTTGGAGCTCGGAGGAAATGAATGTCTTGCCTGAGTCATTTACGTCTTGTTGTCTTGTTGATCATGTGAAATCCTGCATCATTAAAGGTGCATTTGGGTTCCTTGTGTCGGGAAAAGATCCTCACACATCAGCTGCAGGGAATTATGGGATCCTGGACCAACAGGCAGCTCTTCTTTGGGTCCAACAGAACATTGCCGTGTTTGGAGGGGATCCCGCCAAGGCAAGCAAGCACACACACACACACACACACACACACACACACACACACACACACACACACACACACACACACACACACACACCTAAGATAATTATTTTAAAATGAGGCATTTATTAATAAGGTGGGAATAAACATTGTAAGAAAACAGGACAAAAGAAGAAAAAGGGGAAAATACTGAGAGAATGACCACAGTGGGGAAAATAGTGAAGCAGTTGCTTCCAACAATTAAAGATACTCATTGTAAACTTTATGCTCAGAAGCTCCGACATATTTTCTCAAATTCATAAAGTATAAACAATTAAAGAAAAGTATAAGAGGGAAAAAAGGAAACACATTTCCAAATTTGATAACTCTGGTTTGGTTTAGACCAAAAGTATTATGCTATCTAGCGTATCTGTAACCGGAAGGTCGCCGGTTCGATCCCTGGGCTCTCTGTCCTAGTCGTTGTGTCCTTGGGCAAGACACTTTACCCTACTTGCCTACTGGTGTTGGCCAGAGGGGCCGATGGCGCGATATGGCAGCCTCGCTTCTGTCAGTCTGTCCCAGGGCAGCTGTGGCTACAACCGTAGCTGCCTCCACCAGTGTGTGAATGTGAGAGTGAATGAATAGTGGCATTGTAAAGCGCTTTGGGTGTCTTGAAAAGCGCTATATCAATCCACTCCATTATTATTATTATTATTATTATTTCCATCACCATATTTAATTCTTGGACTTTGCTAGAGTAACTTTTACAGTTTAAAGTCATTTTTGTTTATCTCCTGTCAAATGCAGCATCTTAATTAACCTTCTACTTAAAGCATGCTATTTGAACCTCTTCCACTTTTCTTTTAATCCAACTTTGTTGGGATTTGTTGCCCTTCACAAACAACAGATTGGAACAGCATTCAGGTGCCCTTAGATGGCCATTTTAAGGAGATCTGCTTTCAGTGACATCATCTGACATCACAATTCTTACCTTTTTCTGTCTGTTACCTGCTGGTGTGGTTGGGATAATTGTCCTCTTGTAAGACCGAGGCCAAGCTTTAGCTGTCAGACTCACTTTTGTCTCTAGAATACTTTGCTAAACAGGAAAGTTGACTCAATAACTGCAGTGTGCCCAGGTCATGTGTCTGCAGAATGAGCCCAAATTATCACCTCTCTACCACCGTGCTTGACATTTTGTTTGAGGTTTTTATGCTGATATCCTGTGTTTTGTTTTGTTTGGCACAAACAAACAAACGAACAAACAAACAAACAAACAAACAAACAAACAAACAAACAAACATGTCAATGTCCATTATAGCCAAATATCTGCACTTTGGTCTCATCTGTCCAAAGGACGTTGATCCAGAATTCTTGTGTTTCTTTTTCAGATGCAACCTTCCAATACTTAGCCATGCAACCATGTTCTTTTTAGTGAAAAGAGACTTTCTCCTTGCAACTCTTATATTCCTTTATCATTATCATATTTAACATGCTAACTGAGGCCTGTGGGGCAATTTTTGTGGCCCACTATTGTTGATGCTGTTTATCCTCATATATACCTGAATTATCCAGACCAGCAAAGCGCCAGAACTTCTGCTCTTATAGCAGAAGTTTTTTGCTGATGAACAGTTTGTGCATTTGATTATCAGCACCGGTCTACTTTATAATTTCACTTTCTATGGGCATGCTCAGTTTTTCACAAACGTCTTCTACATTTTGGCTTAATTTAATTTTTGTTAAATAAATAATGACATGGTATAATATGTCCTCTTTTGTTGCTCATCTGAGCTTATTTTACCTCATTTTATTACCTGGTAAGGAACAGGTTATTTCTGTTACACCCTGATAAGTTAAGCCTTTCTCAGGTCAAGCCAAATCCAAATTACAAAGTTTCCTTGAAGAAGCAAACTTGCTTTTCTTTCCAAGCTCCTTAGACTACGATCACCTGGATGTAGATGTCGTACATTTACTAAGCCTAACTTTCATTGTTCTGTTTGTATTTCGTTTGATATGAAATTAATATTTTTTTGCAATATTAACAGAAATTAAGTTAAAGAATTTTAAGTAGCGACATTTTTTAAAATCAGGTCACAGTATTTGGGGAGAGTGCAGGCGCTCAGTCGGTAAGCCTTCACCTGATGATCCAAAGCAGCAAGCCTCTGTTTAACCAGGCCATCCTGCAGAGCCTGCCCTTCTCCATCCCTCTGAAGACCAGGTGAGGAACTAACAGCTCAGGGCAATACTGGGCATGGATGTGAGATGGATGCATGCTTTGATTTAAAGCTGAGCATTAGATTACGTGAAAGATCTTGATCACATTTCAGGATGACTTCAAGCTGAAATGTAATTTTCTTTTTTTCTGCACATCTTTCCCAGACATGATGCCCTGAAACTGGGAAAAGGCTTTGCTAAACAGACGAACTGCTCTGTGAGCGACTTTGTCTGCCTGCTGTCTCTCACTCCGCAGGCCATCCTGGCTGCCCAGATGAAAACAAGTAGGACGCCACAAACCCCAGATTTAGAGCAACACTCATTGCTGCCCACATATTACATAAGGAAGCAGGATATAGTATATTTGTCTGCAAATGACTGTGAAAAACATGTTCATAGTGAGATACTTGTAAACAAAATCATTATGGCTGAACAATGAGCCTCTAAAGGGGCAATTAGAGTAATTTTACTGTCTAACAGCAAGGAATAAATTTGATATATCTGCAGGCCCGACATTGTTATTGATCTGTATCACTGTGATTACATCATCGACAGCAGTTTTCAGGATGGATGAACTCACGGTTATAGCTTATAATTGAGGCAGGAAAATGCACTCTGGAGAGGAAGTTTAGTATAAGACTGAAAAGCTCCCTTCCTTAGACAAACAAATCACATTAATAGGATTTTGAGTTTTTATAACACTGCATACGATGCATTGCTTAATATACTTTTTTCCCCTCTGTGTTTTAACTTGCCAATCTGTTTTTGATCCCAGGTTCCAAGATTTTGAACCCATTCAGGTTTCTGGAGGTTTTTGAGACGTGGGGTCCGTATATCGATGGGGAGTTAATCAAAGAGCAGGCTGTCACTGCCTTTCAAAAGGGGCGCTGGCAGAAAGAAAAGCCAATACTGCTGGGTAAGAGCAATAAGAGAAACCACATTGTATTATTACTGTTATTATTCAGGATTTATATTTTATTCTCTCAGCTTTCTGCTTAACTCCCACTGGTTCTTGTTATACAACTATTTGATATGAAAATTCCGACATCATGACAAAGCTGAAGGCAATGTTTGATTTTTAAGTACAGAGACAATCAGAAAAGCCATTGGGCAAAAGAATCACAGCAAGTCCACAGGCAACACAGACATCTACTTGTTTCTTTAGAGTAATGTTGTTTTCTGTCCTGCAGGTACAACGTCCGAGGAGGGGGTTCTGTTTGCGTATGGGGTCTTCAACAAGCCAGTCTCCACAGTGGAGTGCACCGTGTACATCACAGCCATCTTTAAACAACACACCCTACAGATCCTACACAAGTACCTGCCCCTGTACAGGGATGCTGACCACAGAAATATGCTGGCTCAGGTAAGAGGAGTTTAATACCGTCTTTTTAGTGTTAGTATTGCTCTTAAATTGGAAAAGAGTCTTTCACATGGCTGGGGAGGAATTTCGGCCTGCTTTTGTTTTGCAGAATCTTGCAGACGTTTTCAAACTTGAATGACCCGTTTAAAGCCCTGCTAAAGCATTTTGGCATTTCCTTCAGCACTTTCTGGCAGAGAGTCTTGTCTTGTAGCAGCCCCGATCATCACACTACCACCACCATGTTTGACTATTTGATATTTTTTTAATGAAACACCAGAGATTACTGGACACAAAACTTGAACAAAAGTTCATTTTTGTCCCATCAACCCAGAAAATATTTTCACAAAGTCTTGGGGATCATCAGTTTTTAGCAAATGTGAGTTGAGCTTTTATTGTTCTTTTTAGTAAGCAGTGATTTTCGTCTTAGAACACAGATGCCATTTCTGCCAAGTCGCTTTCTGATTGTAAATGATGAACACATTGACCTTAACTGAGACAACAGAAAACTGCAGTTGTTTAGATGTTGTTCTCAGTTCTTTTGTGGTCTCCTGGATGAGTTGTGTTTGTGCTTGGAGTCATTTTGGAGAGAACTTCACCACTGTTCAAAGTTTTCCTCCCAACGACCTTGTAAACTTTTCCAGAATGTTTTTCTCATCTATTCTCAAGTTTCCTCAAAATATGGCATGATGGTGGTGTTTCTTTGAGATTTTTTACTTTCTCACGTATGACTTTGGATAGCTTCTATCCCTTATTAAACAAAATCATCATTTAAAAAGTATATTTTGTATTTACTTGCGCTATCTTTGTCTAATATTTATATATGCAAAAAAGAAAAAAGAAAAAAAAAGAAATAATCTAAATGATCAAAATTTACACCTTTTACCACTTTAAATATATAAAGTGCACCATACTGGCAAATATTTAAAAGTGCCAGTATGGTGCATATTATTAGGATGCAATGTTTGACTTTAAGCCTCAGTTTTATATAGGTAGGGCTGGTGTGCAGTTTAACACTGAAAACAGGTCAAATGTAGTCCACATGTAAAAGAAGTTCAATTTCTGGTTTGAACATGCTGGTTGGCGCGTAGGTCCTCTCTGTGCTAGCTTGTTAGTTTTTTCAACAGCTCTCATGGTTTTGATCTCTATCTCACACACTCATACTTAACAGGTGGAGAAAATCCATGTCACTTACATCCTCTTGATGCATTCTCAATCATCCAGGTAAGTCCATCTGGACGTAGCGTTTTCAGTTGGAGAAATGTTTCGTCACTCATCCAGGTGACTTCTTCAGCCTCAGCTGACTGCAGGTTTCCAATCTTATAAACAGTACATTTGCATAATGACTGAAACCAGCCCACTGAAGGGACAAAGGGCTGGGAGGTCAGCTCCTTCATAATTATGCAAACTGTCATGGCCATTGATCAACAACCACTGATCAATGGCCATGAGTCCCATTCACAGAGAGTTGGGGAATGGCTGCAATCACAGCATGTAAGATGGTGAAAGATGTACCCTTAGGCCCCCTCCTCGATTCAGAGATGGTCTTTCTCTTTTCACATAAATGGCCCCATGAAAAGTGGCAGGTTAGCCTCCTTAGATTGTGAGATTTCCATCAGTAATGGGGGACATCTAAAAGCTGATGTGTACTGGAAACCTACACATACGGATCAGTATTTAAGGTTTGACTCTCATCATCCACTGGAGCATAAACTGGGTGTCATCAGGACGCTACAACACAGAGCGAACACCATCCCCACAGACACAGCAGCCAGGGAAGCAGAGGAAGATCACATCAAGAAGGCCCTGAGTAACTGTGGTTATCCCAGCTGGACTTTTGTCAAAGCTGGGAAGGCACCTAAAGAAAGCTCCAGCTGATCCAGGAGAGAAGGACAACCGCTGCCTAAGCGAAAACCTGTAGTGATCCCATATGTGTCAGGAGTATCGGAGCACTTGAGATGCATTTTTTCTAAACACCGGGTCTCTGTGGCTTTTAAACCCCAAAACACGCTGCGCCAAAAACTGGTCCACCCCAAGGATCGGGTCCCCCGACACAAACAGAGTAACATAGTGTACACTGGTAAGTGCAGGAGGATTGCCAGGATTTATACATCGGGGAAGCCAAACAACCTCTGGCGAAGCGGATGGCACAACACAGAAGAGCCACCTCGTCAGGCCAGGACAGAATCAACCTTTGGAGACGTGTCACTTACAGCTGTTTGTAGTAGTCTTTTTTTTCATACCAGCAGCATGAAGTAGCAGATTTAGATCAATAATTATTCATGACTGCTTAAATTTCCAGCGGACACTAATTTTATGATAAATTGCTTCAGATATTTGTAATGGTTAACATGATGGTTGGTAAGCAAACCAACATTGTCTGATGTTGGCATGTGCTAGCATAAACGTCTTTGTGTGCTGTGTTTATCATTAATTTTCATGAGGGAAAAATGAGAAAACCCCCGAGCAGTATTCTGGCTGCGGTTTTGATGAATAGTGTAAGGTGTCAGCCTCTGGGAGCGGGTCAGGAGGTGACACCTATTTAGTATTCAGTCACAGCTGACTCTGCAGTGAGGCTGTCCTGCATTTCTTCGTGAAGGGTGCTTCTTCACAGGACCGGGGGTCAGTGCAAATATCCGAGCATTGCTGGGAAATGTATTTTAAAGAAGCTGTTTTGAATTTTTCCTGCCATGCTACTGTGATTTATTATTGCTGTTCCTTTATAAAGAGGAAATGTTTTCCCTCACTCATTAAAAGTGTAACCCCTAGCCTCCATTGCCAGCCTTGAAATTATGACAATAATTATGGTTGCCTGCCAGAGACAAAGTTTTGAAGAGACCAAAGGCTAATTATCTAGAGTCCCTTGCTTGCATTGCCTCTGCTACAGGGTGCACTGATTAACACTTGAAGAAGAGTTCACAGAAATAGAGAAATATTCAGTTCACAGAAGAGGAAGTTTCTGAAGCATGCTGCTTTTGAGCCGACAAATTGCATATAATTAATATTCCTCCGTTTGCTGTGGCTTCGTTTCTATCGTTGTTCTATCTGGTGGCTGTCAGGAAAGTGTCAGGGAGCTTTACATTCAGCCAATAATTTGCAAGAACCTGCAGAGCCGAACATCTCTACAAACCTAATGTGCTGTCTGTGTTCAAGAAGTCAAACAGCTTATGTAAAAGAAAAAAAAGGATGCATTTACATAATGAGCTGCATCTGAAGAGGTTTTGTTCTGTTCCATTCCTCCTCTTGCTCACAGACTGAACAGTAAATCCTCACACACACTCTGCCACACACATGCATCAATAACTACTCATTGCGTGGCTGTGTGAGGCAGGACATCACGTATGGATCGATAACCCTCCTGGCCAGTGCTTGGTGTGTAATGAGGACCCAGCTGTGTTGTACTGTCTGCCGCCTGTCTGTGTGTAATGAGTGATGGGAAACTGAAAACAATTGAACTCTTGCTGCTGAAGTTGGTTTGAAATAAATGTTGCATTTCCTTATGACCAGACTGAAAAGACAGGAAGATTTCACCACGCATCAAACTTTGGCATTATAAGTAACCTTCCAGATTTCAGTGGAAATCAAACAACATGCTTTAACGCTGCCTACAGAGGGAGCTACAGCTCCACTGTCTCTCATTCAGTATTTTTTTTTCTCACCTCCATCATTTGTATGGGTGAATCATTGGGACCACCTGGAGTCAGGGAGGTTGTCTGCTTGAGATTCAGCTTGACTGCTCCACTAAGAAGCAACTCGTCTCTCCTGAACATCTACAATGACAGGGGGGACGAGCTGAGGAATCACAGATGAAGTAGAGGACAGGCTTCCAGAGGAGGAAGCAATGACTGGAGGAAGACACCCTGTTTGTATTAATGCGAGCAGAGTGAATAACAAAAACATCTCTTAGAATGACGTACTCTGATTGGCCTTCAAAATGATTATAAGATTGTAAACTCCATAAAGGTACAATCTCTTGCAGCCTGTGTTATACTGCATCAGCTCAAACTAAGTATATAAAAACAACTGTCACCTGAGTGTAATCTTAAATAATGTCATAATCACTGATGTTAAAAACTGTAATACGTTTGCTACATGTAATATGAGCAGTGTTAGTCATTGAGACTGACCCACAGAGAATTAGCTGTTGACTTTGCAGTTCCCCACTGAGTGTTTTAGCATCACTTACATCATTGTTTTGGTTCCTACGTCCAACAGCTGTTTCTATGGTTTAGTCTCACTGATGTCATCAACCTCATTTTCAAGTAGCTGCTTTCAGAGAGGGAGCTTTAATAAATCCAGAGTAAATAGCCTGAGGTATACTCAGCACTATCTGTCGGCATCGAACAGCAAATAAAGTCAGGAACTAGCTGGCAAACATGCTGGAGATTTTTCCAGTTAAGCTATTTCCAGAAAGACTAAACAAAGCAAAAAATGAAATATCCAAAGTCAGAATGTATCTGTCCAAAAATCAAGATAAACTGCAATAAATACAAGTGCCAGATTGAGATTAAACATGCAGCTAGCCAGCTTTTTATCTTGCAATATGTAGTAGTACCATTACTGGTAGCATGTTTTCCAAAATTGTGGCTTTGAAGCAAAACGATACTGAGCCATGGGGGCAAGTTCGACTTACTGAAAAGTAAAATATATATGTTCTACCTTATAAATAACCATCATCATATTTGCAATAATTCAGAATGAACTATTAGAGGTATAATTGCCACAAAATTAAAGAAGCATACTGATGACATGGCATCAGTCTTGTTTTGCCATTTTGAGCTGCGTTTTTCACACGTGTGACACTAATGTTTAGCGTTTGCTGCGTTTTTACTAACTGGAAAGTTTCTTTTTCTGTCCAAACGTACGTTTGGAAGACTTGGTTCCACACTTCAGTCTCAGTATGGTGTACAGAGGTTAGCACTGTTGCCAGCTAGAAGGTTTTGGATTTCTGATCTTCCAGCAGTGTTTGTTGAGTTTTCATGTTCTTCATGTTTCACTGTGGCCGTCTCAGGTGATGTTCTAAATGGGCTGTAGGTGTAGATGTGAGTGTTTGTGGTTATGTGCTGCCTTTTCCCACCCAAGGAAAATCATGCAAAACATTTTTACCTTTCAGAAAGATGCATTTATTGCTTGAATTTAAATCATAAACACCAATAAAACCAGCAAACCTCATATATTCCTTAGCTATACACATGAGGAAAATGAAGTACAACCTTACAGCTTCTATAGGAATCAAGAGGCTGATAATCAAAGGCACTTCATTAGTTGGTCATTAGCAGCTGTGCCCACTTCTGCACTGAAGCAAAAGATTTGCTGGTCTGAAGCAGTCAGGTGTGTCGTAACTCAATAGCAGAAATGATCGTTGCAGCAAATTCACCCCAAAGTCAGATTGTGAAATGCTCTGTGAAACATGCACCTCAGACTTTACAGGTCTGAGTTAGCATTTCAAATATAAAGTTCATGGCAGTGCAGGACTCTTCTTTCTTTCAGCAGGTTTCTGTCACATTTTTCAATTCAGAATGGAAGGTATCTTCCCCCAGGGAACTCCAGGGGGGTCAGGAGGTGACACTGCTGGATATATTTAATATTCAGTCGCAGTTCACTCTGCAGCTGGGAGTTGGTGAAATTACAACAGGAGCTTACTCTTCCACGTACACACACTGTGTGTCTTTATAAATGCCACTTTTCCCAACCGCAGTGGTCAGCGCAAAGACCAACCAGTCACAGTGGAAGCAGATGTGAAGAGCTCAGCTTTAGTCCTACAATTTTTATATTTATGGAGTATATACATTTTCTCTGCATTAGACAAACACAGTATTTCTGAGTGCATTTTGAACAATACGACTAACATAATCAACTTCCTTCCCATTGAAAACCCCACTAACCAAGTCTATGAGCTCTGTGACAAGTCTCGCTATGGCAGAATTATAAACACCTCTGCTGTCCTAAGGAAAAATGAGACTTGATTTTGTAAGCGAGGGAATTTCAGCTGAATCACTGACAAGCTCATCGACTCTGTGTGAAGTGCTGCCATCACTATGAGCAGTTTCAGTAAAGCGGCAGCTTCTGTCAGACTACTAGAAATGACGTGGTACAGATTTTTATGTCTGTGAAGGTTCTCGGTCATCCAGGTCATCGTAGTCCAAGGAGCTTGGAAAGAAAAGCATCTGGAGGTTGGCGAGCAGCCTCCCAAAGAGAGAGTGAAGGCCAGAGAGATTGCAGGATCTAGCTTTTATACTCCGGTCACTCCCACCGCTCATGTGCTGTTAGATCATTAACGATCTGACCAGTGCTGCGGGGAGGGAACACAAAAGGGCCCAAACAGTGCTACCAGGCCATCACGCGCCCACCCATAAAAATAGGGCTTAGACAGCCATGAAGTTAGTTAACATTTTGCCAACACTTGAAGTTGTATTACTAGGACACAGCCCTTGATAATGCATCAGCCAAAACATTGTCTGCTCCCTGTGTCAAACTTCCAGATTATATGGCTGAAGAAAAAGGCACCATCTCAAACGCTGATTGGGATTCTGGGGATTCTGAAGAAAATGAAGGAAGGTGAGGCGATTGTGATCTGTGTAAACTAAAACAGGATTCCCCCCTGCCCCTACATACACTTCAAAATGTTGTAGAGCCCATATTAAAGCCGATGCGCCCTTCTCCACTATCGAGTAGTTCGTTTGGTATAATTTGAACTTCTGGGAGAAAAAACTGACAGGAAGGTCCACTCCATCCTCCCCCCTCCTGCAACAGAACAGCTTCGGCTCCCACCATACCAGTATCTACCTGTAGTTTGAGTGGCTTATCCATGCAGGGAGCCGCTAGAGCAGGTACAGAGGAAATCAAAATTTTCACTTCCTGAAAGGCTTCCTGACAAGGTGGCGTCCAAAAATCGTAAGCTTGTAGCTGAGAAGGTTAGAAGCTACAGTGGAAAATTCTTACTGAATTATCTGTAGTAGCCAACAATCCCAACAAAGCAACCAAGTTACTGAGTGGCTCAGATGTCCCTGTAAAATGGAATCGCCAGGCGCGCATTGGTGTAACATCCTCTGCACCACGTGCACAGACATGATAAGGCTTTAACAGGTATGCATGAAAAAGTGATTTCCTTCTGTGGTTGGGAGTAGCAACCAGATGATTTCGATCTGACACCTGCCGCAGTGTCTTCCAATCATCCTGTAAAACTGCTAGTGGACCCTGAACAGTGTGACCACAAACCAATTAATTTGGGCTGAACCCAGTCCCAGCCTGAGTAACTTCTCGTACCACTAGCATGAGCCAGTCCCTCATTGTTTTGGTTTCTACGTCCAACAGTTATTGGTAGGCAGTCCCTCCTTCCAGTCACGATCCACTTCCGTACAATAAGCACGCAACAGGACTTCAAGGTTTGGTGAAACCTTTCGATAGCTCCCTGACTTTGTGGATAGTATGGATTGGACTGGGCATGTTTTACCTGAAGGAGCTTCAATATTTCTGTGAACATACTTGATGTGAAATTTGTCCCTCGGTCACTCTGAACAATCTTTGTGATACCAAAAACCGAGATAACCTGTGACAGGGCTTTAACCACTGCTCTCTGGTAATGTTGGGTATTGGGTAACCAGCTGCGTAGCGAGTAGATAAACACATCACTGTTAATAAGTAGATATTTCCTGCCTTTGACCTGGGTAACGGCCCCACACAATCAATCAGCAAATGCTCAAAAGGCTGGTCAATTGCTGGAACGGGACATAAAGGTGCTCAATTGCTTGGTTGGGCTTTCCAATCACTTGACAAATGTGACCTGTTTTAATGAACAAGGAAATGAACTTTTTCAGTTTTGGCCCCAAAAAATGGCAAAGGACTCTGTCATAAGTTTTCTGAACACCTAAATGTCCAGCAGTGGAATCATGAGCCGTCTTCAAGACATCCTCTCTAAGTTTATGTGAGATGACAGAAAGCATGTCCCATTAAAGCTGGGCGTACATTGTGCGATTTTTGGAACATTTTGAGCCGATTTTTCAGTCGTGCGACCGTTTTGGTGATCGGCCCGAGTTGATATACTGCTTAACGATGGTGGCCACCATCGTGTGTCGGGCATCGTGTAGTATACGTGGGGCAACGAGAAGCGATTAACGCCTCACGACCGGCTCCCGATCATCAATCGCTTGGTCATGAGGATTTCGAACCTTTTTGAAATCTTTGCGACCGTCGTGAGGGTGTCACTGCAGCTTCTCACACTGCGCAAGCGCAAACCTACAAATGTCGGTGAAAAAGACGGAGCAGCATGGCGGTGCAGCGTGTGATCTGGACACAAGCGATGGAGGCACAACTTGTAGAACTTTGGAAAGCTCATCTGAGCCTTTTCGATGTGGCCTCACAAAATTATCACGACCACAACAACCGTGAAAATAGTTGGATCTACACTGCTGCTCAATCACAGCTGCCTGATCAATGTTTTTCATTAGCAATTTAGCAAAGTTGATGGTGGTGGTGAAAGACAGAAAGGGAGAGCAAGCGACAGAAGTTCTGTTATAACCTTCATGTTATGCACAGTGTGAGCACTCAGATCGCATCACAGCATCAGGCAGTATAGTGTGAGACTCTGCATCGTGACCTACCAACTTCTAACCCCTGCGAGTCAATCGTGCAGTTTGAGCAGAAGCTGAATAACGCGACTGAAAAAATCGCACAGTGTCTGCCCAGCTTAACTTATCATGATGAGTCCATTTTTGAACCAAAAGCCATCATCCAAAAAATACCTGGCTGTCTCCATCTCATCTGTAGGGTGGACCAACTGTAATGTTCTTGTAAAGATGCGTCATCCCTCACTACACATGACTGACAAAGCATATTCTCACAGAGGAAGTGACACATTTAAAACATTGGTTGTGTTTTTATTCCTAGAAGCTGTTGAAAAAGAATCTTCGGGAGAGTCTTTACTCCTGGCCCGAGTGATCACACAGTACTCTGGCTTACCTCATCTCTGTGTCTTAGTGGCACATTTTGAGATGGTAGACCCCTTTTCCACACTTTAGTCCCAACGAAATCATTTCCCCAAATCACCTGGATTCCCTCAGTGGGTAGCCTGGGGCACACTCCAAGAGCAACTTCACCCTGTACTAGCTCTAATGACAAAAACAGATGATGTAACGGTACAGTCATTACATTTCAACTCATACCCAGGACTTTAGAACAGCAACCAGTATCAATTTCTGAGGGCAACACTGGGATAAATAAATGATAAATCCAAAGCACCTCTGTCTCTAAGAATGTTTACAGCTATCTTCTGGTCATGACCCACCAATGAGACTAAACCTGCAGATACGTATGGTCTATACCCTGGGTCAGTGAACTGGAAATCCAGTGAATTTCTTTGAATAATCCCAGGAGTAATCGCAGACCTAGTGTGAAACTGCACAGCAGCTATTACCTTATTCCTTTCAATGGGGGCAGCCAAAACTGCAAAGGCAAGGTTTCACTGAACGAGTTCCCTGTGCAGATTTAGCCTCAGCCTTCACTTTCTCCTCATTCAAGTATGTAGCTACTCGTTTAGGAAGAGTGGACCATAACTGCCCAGCAAAACAAGCTCCCCCAACTGTTCAAATGTACTTACTCCAGAGGCAGACCACTGTCGTATCTTAGCCAACCTCTCAAAATGCAATAAATAAATAAATATTGTCATAAGCTAGTAGAGACATCAAAAAGTTCTCTGAAGTCTGGTGAGCTAGTCTGACAAGAATCAGTGAGCTGACCCTTAACCAGGTTTAGTCTATAATGCTCTAAAGTTAGTGAGAGGCACACAGCAAGCTAGAGTTCAGAGTTTGGTCTTGAGCTTGTTTTTGTCCTACAGCACAGTGTGAACAGTACTGTTTGGGGTGCACTATGGTGAAAGAGCAAACCTGACATGCCTAAGCTGAAAAAGCTTTGCCTAGTGAGGCCAAAGCTTGGACTGTCCTGCAGTGTGCTTTATACAGAGTGATGCAACTTGGGTAGTGTTGTTTCTGTGTGATTTCTACTGATGACTGGAAAAATCTCATACTTGGGCTCTGACGTAGATGCCGCGCCTCCCCTCTCTGGTGCACCTTGAGATGTTTTATCAAACAACCTGAATGAAAAAGAGCCATAACCTATTTTTTACTCCCAAGCTTGGCATTTAAGCAGATTTCTGTTTGCTATCTGTCTTTTGTCATCATCTCTTACTAAAAAAAATTCCCAAAAGGAACCTTATCAGGATGTTAAAAACCCCCCAAACATTATCTCCATGAAGACGCAAATGGTGCCATGACACAGAACAATATATTGAACACAATCAACTTTACTGAAAAGAGGCAAGGGCAAGTTATTCCAGGGGTAGAAGATGAGGATCGGTCTGGGTGGAACACTCTAGGTCTCAGAAGTGGTATTTACCAGATGTCATCATGTGGTCACATGTAGGAAATAAAACCACAAAGGTGGAACTAATAGTAAAACAGAAGGTGGGATATTAGGAAGCAGCAGCAGACAGGAAAACAATCTAGTATCAGCAAATGGTCCAGCATTACATGACTGCTTACAGTGGAAGTGGCCCAGCGCAACCATTCTGGAATCTCCAGATAACATTAGGCTTAAGGGTTCCCAAGAGAAGAACTCATTTAGGAAAGTGGTGGAAAGAGCTTCCTGGTGGCTGTGGCCTAGGAGAGATGACAAAGCCTGGAAACTGTGTGGAGATGAGTAGTGTTCATTGCTGAACAGCCAACTCATGACCTCAGTGGCCACATTTACTAAAAATGGTTGTTTGCTTCTCTTATGTAAATAAAAATGTCAGTAATTGAAATTGAAATGTCCTTTGGTAACATGGTAATTTTGCATCGTTCCCTCTTTTGCTGCCACTGCTCCTTCCTTGGACGACTTTTGATAGATACTAACCACCGTATCCCACAAAAGCCGGAGCTTTGGAGATGTTCTGCCCCGTCTTCTATCACAGCTTGGCTCCTGTCAAACCAGGTCAAATCTTTACACCAGCCCATTTTTCCTGCTTCTAACGCGTCAACTTTGAGGATAAAATGTTCACTTGCTCCCTGATATATCCCACGCACTAACAGGTGCCACAGTGAAAAGATAATCAGTGTTATTCACTTCACCTGTCAGTGCTCAGAATGTTATGCCTGACATCCATAGATGAATACGTTCAAATGCACAACAGCTACTGAATGGAATTTTTAAAGCATTTGTTCTTTCTGAACATGACAATAATCTGACACTGGAGAAAAGAAGCGTGCCCAAAAACAAGAACAGATTTTAGCAACGAGAGAGCAAGTTGGACGGGGGAGAGAGAAGAACAGAATAGAATAGAATAGAATAGAATAGAATAGAATAATCCTTTAATTGTCCCACAAGGGGAAATTTGGGTGTAACAGCAGCGAGAAAGACACATATACAAACAAACAGTACACAAGACACAGAACAGAAACATACACAATTTTTACATATTTACGTCAAGGACAGTGGTTACCCAAAACAGAGTACTGTTACGGCCCTAGCGGGGCCTCTCTCTCTCCTGAGGGTGCCTGTGTGGGCGTGTCCCACTACCTCCTGCCTGAGGTGCCACCTTTTCCCTCCTGTACAGCTGACTCCCATCAGCAATTAAAGGTATTTAAGCCCAGAGCAGGGTGAGCTCTGGGCCAGAGTGCCATTTGTGTGGGTACAGCTAGTGAGCTGAGTGTTTGTGGTGTTTCCAGCTGGTGAGCTGCGTTTTCCTTTTGACTTTTTGGCATTACTGACCAACGCCTGAGTTTTGTTTGTGTTACTTTTATGGTGATAGCGGCTTGTCCGTCTCTTTTAGTTGAATTACTTCAATAAAACTGTTTTATCTAACTCTTTCGCCTCCCTGACTCCTTTTTCTGACCCGGTCACTTTTGTTGCTTCCCCCTTAACGCCTAGACCCCCCCAGGGGAACGTAACACCGTTATTAAATTAAATACAGATAAGAGGCAAACCAGGTTGTAGTGTGAATCGGTTGATAAAATAGTGCCAAGTTGTGAGGAGAAATTCATTTCAAAAGATATAATAAACATAACTTGTGCTCGTATTGCCTTGAATGTGTAAGACATGATCATAAACCTGTGTGGCAAAAAATAAATAAGTAAATAAAAAGAATTGAGTGAGAGAGACAGAGAGAGTCCCGTCAAAGTCAGCAAGTTGTTTTCAGCTTTCAGATGTTCAGCTGTGTGGGTGCAGGTTGTGTGCTGCTGAAAAAGACACATTGGTTTCTAGGTAACAGGCAGGAGAAGACGGTCTACCTTCATTTTCTTTGCTTCTTTTTAGCCGAGAGGGAACAACATTTTCGCTGCTCTGCCCTTAGCCCATCTCTTTGTAGATGCAAGGCTAATTAGTTATTCTTTTTCTTTTCTACACACGGCAAACTCCACAAGAATCGCAGTAAAGTACCGACTTGGATGTTTCTTTAATTTTAAATCAGATTCGTTGTTTTCATTTTGTTTCCAGGTTTAATACTATTCAATACTAGTAATACTCTGACTAGTTAATTAATATAGAGCTACTTATCCAGCATATGGAACATACAGCCATGAAATTTGTCCATACTTAACCTTAACCCACAGGTTATTATGGCTTTAAGCAAAGGGTAGGCAGTAGGCATCCATCCATCCATCCATCCACACACCCACTTCTGTTTCCCCAGTTCAAGGTCATGGGGTGAATTGAGCCTATCTCAGCTGTAATATGGAGCGAGACAGACAGTAATATAATAAGAACATGGTAATTACTAGGGTAATCTTTGTGTGTGATCTAAAATGAGTTGATGATCTGTAAGTGTGGCAAATTTGCAAAAAAGAATTCAGAAGGGAGCAAATATTTTACACTGCACTGATGGGTAAAGTGCAGAAATAAAGTACTATTTGAAAAGCTTGAGTGGTCATAAGTAAATGACAGTTTTCGCAAAGGTGGGCTTACCTACCTTGACATGACCCTTGCCAGTGTCAAACTTTAGGTGAGCATCATAGATGTGAATGGTGGATCTGACTGCAAATTTAAAGGACTTTGTGGTAGCAACTTGTCACTCCGAAAGCAGCACCCAATAGACATAGTGCTTTTCTCTAAGCCGTAAATGGTAAGGTGAGCATCGAGCTTTACTGAGATTTGAAATTCACAATTGAGACTACAGCAGAGGGCCAGAGACATGAGTGCGGGTTTAAGGCAATTCATTAGTAACTTCACTTTGAAGAGTGAGATGATGATGACCATTTATTGTTCCAGAAAAAACTGTTTGATGAAGATTTGATCCATTACTGTATGAGGAATATTGAGTGAACTGCATGTCAAGCAAAAGGCAATTTTGAATAGCGTCTTTCATACACATATAAACCTCATCTTATTGATTCTCTTATCGACTTTCATTAGGTTCTCACTGGCTGCACTTTGAGAGTGGCCACCATCGTTAAGCAGCATATCAAAGACATGACATTCATGTATTCGTTCTTGTTGTGCATGCTGTGTGGTCAAATGTTTCTGCATGTTCAAGGTATTTCAGCTCTTTGTTATGATCAGTGTTGGTGTTATTGCTCAAAAAAGTAATGTAGTGCACATATTACCCGGAACACTTAAGTGATGCAGTTGTTACAAAACAACCTGAAACGCATTGTCTCATAATTGTCAGCTAAAAATATAAACCTATAGACTACAGTTCCACACACTCCCCTGGTACATTTCCTACAATCAGCAGACTATTGCACAAGTTCAGATAGAACCGATAGGCAAGCAGAACAACAATTTCAAGGAACTAAAGTACTAGGAGCTGGTCCTTTACAAGAACCGGTTCTCTATTCCCATGCCTCATAAAGCTGATAAAAAGTCCAGGTTTGTGAAAGTCATTACAAATCATCCTGAGAGTGTAGATTTGCCAAATTTCATTATAGTTCAGGCACTAAGACAATTTTGTGCCAACCCACCCATGGGATGTCTGATTGGACTTTGGTGGTACTATTAGTAAGGTTGTGTTTTCTGGAGTTATATAATTTATGTTTTACTCCAGTCTTATCTGATCTTAATCTGCAAAAACCACAAAGATCAGGTGGTGTTACTACAGGAAAAACAATGCTGATCATCAGAGTTAGTGGGTTTTATCTTCATGCAACATGCTTGTTTGTAAAACATTTAATAACAAGACAATTAAGACATATAAAGTTATTTAAGTCTGAGCCACTACAGTGCTGAGAAATCATTGAAATCAGTTTAAAATAATGTGACCTCACCATCTCCCTCTTATTTTCCTTTCCTCAGATTGTTACGGATTTTGTCTTCTTATGTCCATCGAGGAGGTCAGCACGTGCTGGCACAGCAGCGGGGAGCAAGTTCTGGATGTATGTTTTTGACCATGTGATCTCAGACCGCAGTGTCTGGTCAGGTCTCACTTTCTGCTATGAGCATTCCTGCCATGGTGCAGAGCTGCCCTTTCTTTTTCATTCAGCCTCTGTGGCCAACTTCACCCTGTCACCGTCGGAGAAGCTGCTGTCCAATCGAATGCTGTGCTACTGGGGTGCCTTCGCTCACACCGGCGACCCTTCCTCCAGGAGCCAACAGACAACTTTCTGCCGGGAGCAGCGTCTGCCTATTTGGCCGCGCTATTCTGACACCAGTGGCTTTCTGGTCATGAACCTCACTGTGCGTTCCCATACACAAGCCGGAACCAGAAACCATATATGTGATTTCTGGGACCAGCTGGGCATCTACTAGAGAGGGAACAGGCTGGGCATGCTGTTCTTTTGTTGAAACTAGATTCAAAAGAATGGCTCTTTTCCCTGCATTGTTTTGTTTCTAAAAGTAGGATGTGTAGATGTCTGCTCTAGCTTTGCTCTAGAGTTAGTTAGTTAGTTAGTTGATGGAGTTTTGCTAGTTACTACAGTACTGCCCTTTTGTCTTTTGTTTGTTGCAAGTAAACCATGTATTTGTTTGTATGCGAGATTTCTTTTCTAATTGAATGCAAGTCTGCATGACTTGAATTGTTATCTAGCAGCAAAGCAGCCAGACGGTACTTTTTAGCTATATCAGTCACCAGACTGGATTATTACAACAATTCACAAATTAATTACCACAATGTTTGGTACAAAAAATCATTGCTTAGGGGGAATCCTGCTAATTCTGTTCTGTTGTTTATTAGGGATTTGCATATTTGGACTGGAGTGAAATGTCTTGTCAACTATGTGGTGTGGTCCAAAATATTTTTCTGCCCTGAAAACACATCACTGAGTTATTTCTGCTCACAACTTATTAGGACCTGCAGCCATATGTTGTTCTAAGAGAAAAGCCTCCCTTTACAAAATGTTATGACTCATAAGACACTGGCATCAAACACTTAGCCAGAAGAAAGCTGGTTCTATCTGGCAAAAGGGGAAAACGAATGCATTTGGTAACAGTGGTAAACATCAGTAGGACGATTGGTTGATGGAAGGCTAGTTTGGTTTCTGGGATCACGTCTGCTATGCAGGCTAATGTCAAAGAAATGCAGAATATCTCAAACAACAGGAAATTGGATTTATGTTGACTGAGCAAGTTAGTGGTGAGCTGGTGAACCATATCTTGCTGCCTATCTGTAACCAAATCCTACCTGGAAATACTATTTACCTTAACTGTTCTTAACTGTATTATTTTATTGTTTTTTTTTGTAAAGCACTTTGGTATGCCTAAGGCTTTTAATGTGCTCTATAAATAAAGGTTGTTGTTGTTGTTACCTTATATAACCTGCGACTTTAAGGCAAAGTGATTGAAGATTAATTGAACTAATAATGCTGGTAGAGAAAACCACTGACCGGCATATGACAGTATGGTAAATACTCTACTTTAAATGTGGGTCACTGGAACTAACTGCCAGTCACAAAGCAATGGTAAAGAGGGAATTGTTGCATATGAGCCCTAGAAGGCAGCATGGTACTACTCAAATTTGGGCTGCCAGTGATGTTTTTTGCTTTTCGCACCCCCCTGCAAACCCCAGTAGTCTTGCAGTGGCACCATTTCTCACACGTCATTGTTATGCTCTCCTGGCTATTGTTTCTATCTTAGATTATTAAGTAATTAAGAATTAAACCCATGTCAGTCTCCACTTTATATTGTACCTTATGAGCCAGGTAATAACCCTAAAGGCCATCAGCAACACATCTGCGTGTTGTGAAAAGTAAATGGCTTGACGCTCTCAGCTAAGTCACTGACATTTTATTTGACATGTTATGTCAAAACAATTCAGTTATGATTCTCATCATATCAGTCTTGCCAGTAAGTGATATGGGTCCACAACGAATGCTAATCTAAATTTACATAAATAAGGGTACAGCTTGTCATATCATCCAAGAACAGAGGAGGCAGTAATTTGTGTGAAATAGTTGTAGTTTATGAGTTTTACGTTCCAACAGAAGTGGTTTGAAGTCTTTCAAATCCTTCACTTGATCTGGGAGCTTAACTGGCAAATGTCCAGTCATAAGCCTGCTTCCTTAGCCTTCAGGCGTTCACCACTCCTGTCTCTTTCTAGAGCAACTGAAGTGGCCTCTCTCCCTACTGGCACAAAGGCCACAGTGAATTGTCCTGTTTCCTTTGGGGCCAGTTTAATATATGCCACAGACACACACGGCCATTTTTATTGGCTGTTTACACACGACTGGTAGCGCGCTGACACACTAGGGTGTGTTGAGGCCACCTCATTATCTCAGCAGACATTTACTTTGCTGTCATCCAGTATCAAAGCACGGCCCTGTCTGAGATGGCCGCACAGCTAATCAATTGCTGTTCATCCCAACACTGCGCCAAAGGCTGTGCTCACAGGCTGTCCCCCTCCCCCTAAAAAACCCTGCTGCTCATTATTGTGACAGCTGATAAGAGGGAGATGGAGTGAGAGCGAGAGGGGACAAACAGACACAATCCTTTCTGTTGCCTGTATAATTTAGAAAAGGTTATGGAATCAATGTCTGGCTGTCTCCAGCTCCAGATCAAGGTTGTTGGCTTTGCACAGACATTCCAATAAGATCTGATTATGGCCACTGCATTTGCAATTAAAAATCAGATGACAGCCTTCGCTGCCCAGTATGCTGCTTGGGACAGTTAGAATACAGCAGCACGCTGTTCACTGGCATCCTTCTCAAAACAAATTGGGCTCGTTCAACTTTTAACCTCCTAGGACCTGGCGTCCCAATATGTGGACATCACATTTTGGGTTGTCTAGACCCAAATGCTAATTTTTGCTCTACATGGGCCTGATATCCACTTACGAGGACGTTATACTGCCACTGTTCTTTCAAAATTTTAAATGAATGTCCTCTTATGTTGAGCTCTTTTTTCTCAGAAACAAAAATCAGGTAAAAAAAAAAAAATCAGATAATTCTTTGTTTTTACCTTCATCAGGTCCCAATCAGCCCAAATAGCAGAGAGAAATTAAAAATGCATGCCATGACAAAGTTTGGGTCTTAGGAGGTTAAAAACAGTTTGACATAAGTGTATTATGTGTTCTTGCTTTCAGTCAGTGAACTGATTTAAAATGTATGCCACTCTCACATCTGTGTATACTGTTGTGGAAGTTTTCCATTAAATAAAGCCTGCAGACGAGCGGTGAGCGGTAGCTAACATTCTTTAATCAAACACACAAAGAACAGACAACCAAGCTTGATGAAGTCCCTGCATGACCGCGGGACAGACGGTCAGCAGAGTCTCCCTGAGCCCAG